>NW_007577935.1:0-80763 GCF_000690725.1 Stegastes partitus | reverse complement strand
TTCTCTGATTATTTTAATGCTCCTTTTTGCGTATTATTTGTGTGATTCGGTGCAGATTTGAGCAAAAAATAGACAAAGTTGACTTTTCAGAAAACTTCTACATTTAAGTCAAGACTCTTTAGTGATTCTTGATATATATAGTATCTAGTAAGTTAAAATTCTGAGATTTTACATTGAAATATGGACTTACATATCATAATTTCCATCTCACATGTAGTATATCATAATTTTGACGTAGTACTGTTGCCTTACTGTGAGTATTTGAATTCTTAATTCTCTCTATTCTTTCCAGAAATAGATTCCTGTACAACAAAACTGCAGCAAGCATCAAATAAAACACAAGAACTGGTTCCTTTAAATCAAAGCCACAAGTTTAAATGCACCAAAGGAGCTCAGAAATGAGTGTGGTCGCATCTTGTGCAGCAGCAGAATACAACTCCATTACATTCGTTCCGTTAAATTATTCATTTTCATTGCCGAACACTAAACATGTTTAAATAAATCATTTAGCAACGGCTGACAATTAATAAATAAAAGTACTGCGAGGTAGTCAGGCTATTAATTATTGAAGCGGCTCCCCTCTTGTCACCAGGACGGCAATGAGGAGGTCAGCGGAGTTCATGGTTCGATTCCTCAGCTCAGACGACTGAGCCTGAAGTTCAGACTCGGCGTTGGATCGCCCGCAGGAAAAACTTTAAACTTCAGAAATTAATTTCTCTCACTGAGTTCAAAGCTGCAGTTAGGGCTGTATAAGACGAATCCTGTGGGATGTATTGTTTTGCATAAGTTGTTATCTTCCAGACTGTGGCACTGCTCTCTCATCTCCTCCTCTCTGGGATTTTTTTTTTTTTCTTTTTTAGGGCTACGAGATTGTTTTTGTAATATGATAATGCATTGTTTGTCTCAAGCTTCATATGTGTTGCCCTCTTGTCCACATCTGACTCAAAGAAATCACTTTTGAACTGTTAAAAAAAAGAGAATAAATTAAGGCATGCTAAAATAAACAAACAAATAAGATAAATCCCTCCCGGTGATAGTCCGGAGTGACTCCGGCTGCCAACTTTCACCAAATGGCCCGTGTCTCGCGGCGCAAACTGCCAGCCATTAGTTTAAAGCCGCCACCAGAAATTCAGAGGCTACAATCTGCACAAATCATAGAGGCTTTGAGCTTCAGTCGACTGCTGAGGAAAGGAGGTTAGCGGGGTGATGCCGACAGGTCTCCAGGTAGGGGCGTTCATGACAGTTTAATACACCGCGGACTCCTCAATAAATTATACAAACAGACAAACATTCTGTGAAGGTTTTCCACAACATTTTGGAACCCGACTGCACAGGTCTGCTCCAATTCAGCTACAAGAGCCTTTGTGAGGTCAGCCACTGATGCTGGGTGATAAGGTCTGGCTTGTCGTTCCAGTTCATCCCAAAGGTGTCGGGTGGGGTTGAAGTCGGAGCTCTGTGCAGGTCAGTCGAGTTCTTGCAAAACTATTTCTTTATGAACCTGTGCTCGGGGGGGCATTTAAACGAGAACCTTCCCCGAACTCGTCCGTCTAAAATATCATGCAGCAGCTACATTTCCCAAATCGTGAAACAGCTCCAGAAGGAAAGAACACGTGCATGTGTGTCTACACAGCATGTAAAGTAGGTGTAATGACCATACCTTTATTTTTGCATAATGCTTTTCAGTCGAGTTATTCTGTGTGAACACGGCTGACAGATGTGCCTCGAATGTGATATAATGTGAAAAAGAAATTGCTTAGGTCAGATTTAGACATGTTTGGATGTAAGTGCAGACTTGAGCAAATAGAAAATAGCAAAAAATGTAAATAAAATAGACACTGTGGTGCTTGATTATAGCTTTTAAAAGCTTTATGAAAGTAACATCTTACATATATGTGCTATATATTAGGGCTTGTGTTAAACATTAGACCAAAGAAAATCCATGCCAACTAAGAACTCTACATCACCCTGTTCATTACGATTTTGTCGATACGTTTCCGTTTTTGCTTTTTGTAATCATAGTTAAAGGCCTTACAAGACCACCACAGTCGACATCTTTGCTGAATACTTCCTTCCTACTGGTAGAATGACTGCATCTGTTCAACTCAGAGTTTGTCATTTCAATAACAACACATTTTTATCCCACATCTTGTTTTCTTTTTGTTTTATTTTGGTCATATAATTTAATTTAAAACAAACTGTTTTGTCATATTTTGCCACATTGTCGAGAAACAATTACATGATATGTTGTAAAATACAAAAAAACAGACTCAAAGTGCCATAAGAAAAGTGACTCATTTGTTTATTCTTGATATGTTTAATTGTAAGCGTGCCTGTAGATGAATTTAACATTATTATAAGTAATTAAGCCTTGAAAAACAATGCACACAAAAAAAAGAATTAACAAACAACAAGAGTTTGAGCTGGAAAAAAATCCTCACTTTTTCTTTTAATTACTTTTTCTTTTCTTTTTTTTTTTTAAATCCGAAAAAAATAGATAATAAGTGGGCTTCTAATGGCTGCTGCAACATCCAAACAGGTCCATGTCGGTATTTTTAGTTTCACTCACAGCATGTAAGTTCAGGTTTTTGCCTTTTTTTTTTTTGTTGCCTGGGCCGAGCGGCGTGAGGTGAAGGATGACGGGACAAATGTGTGGAGGAAGAGGAAGGAGCGAATGGGAGGAGATGACATGCAGAAACGGTCCTCAGCCGGATTTATAAACTCAGGATGTTGTGGTTAAACGGTGTCTGCCTCAGACCCCGCGGCCGGCAGGACGCCCTGCGAGCGGCTTTTTGTCACATCTGATGAGCAACGAACACCAGAGTGACTTTTTGACATGAAAAATAGCATGTGGTGAAATACAAATAGGATCACAATCAGGAGGAAGTAGTTCATACTGGAGATGTTGACAAGACAAATGTTTGTTCATTGGGTTGTAATAATCTGTAATCAGAGCACAGCAAATGCGTTTTCCATCAGACTGTTTTGTAGTGCAGATAGATTTGAAAAATTGCCTTAGGACTGTGATCAAACACTGGAATCACATCATCTCAAACAGCCAGTATTAGAACATTTTGTAAACAGTGTTTATCTGTAATCGCTGTCTTTTTTTTTTTTCTCCTGACATAGTAAAAAGAAAAAGACATCATCTTACCTTTTTTTTTTTTTCCTTGAGTGGAGGTTTGGCATTTAGAGTGGAGATGACTCGGTTTTATACAAATACTGTTGACTTTAGAAATGAGACCTTTGGGAGTTCGTTGTTCCTCAAATAGCCGTCGAGATGGCCAGTGTTTCCCAGGAGTGAAGGTGTGTCCTAGTTTGAGTAAAGAGAGGAAATTTAAATGCTTTGATGTACACAGTGTGCTTTGGAGATTTGGAGCCAGGCTGAATCTAGGAATTTGTTTGGAAGCAGGAGTTATATAAAAAAAATCATGTGTTTTATTTTTGCCCACATTTGGAAGACTTAAATAGACATCGTTATTTCATTTTTTTTTTACGTCTTTATGTAGTGCCAGAAGACAAATCCAGTATAGTCTGACTCCCAGAGGCGTTGAGTATAAACAACAAGCATGCATTGGCAGATTGTGTACAAACCTGCGTGTTTTTTTTTTCAGTGTTACTTGTGAAAAGCAACACATTTGTTAACTGGGTTATGTTCTCTGGCACAACATAACACTTTCCAGTCCAGGAAGTGTTGCATTTTTGACCACGCAAAGTTCGCGAGGAGGTGGTTCGGTGTGTGTGTGAACATAAAGGAATATACCAGCAGGTTCGCGAGTTTTTAGCTCCGGCGTTGCCACAAATCGTCTGCACTCGACATCCTCGCACGCAGCCAGATTTTTCAAGGATGGATTTGAAGTTTGTTTTTTTTTTTTTTCAATTCGAGGTTGCTGCTGCTGTTGTTTTTGCTTCTCTTCTGCACAGTATGAAAATGATTAAGTACACTCGTGGGGCTCGAGTTGTGTAATTCATTAGAAAAACCATCAAGTTCGCTTCAGATTTTTGTCGGCGTTATCGTTTCGGTGCCTGGTCTGAATGCAAAGTTTTGCTCTGAATCACCTCCTAAAAAGTGAAATGCGGTGGATTGGAAATCAGTGGCTTCCTGGAACCGCGGTTGAAAAGCCCTGAAATAGCTAAAACAGAGCTGCATGGTTTGCACTGTGATTAGCTTTGATGTTAAGTGTATGTGATTAGGAGTAAATGGGCTAAATCATTTCAGTATTTAACCGAGACAGCAACCTTTCCCTAACCTTAAACAAGTGCCACGAGTGGATAAACAAATTAAAGACATTATCTGTGAACAGTTTGCAGATCAATAAAACATATTTATGTATTGAATGTGTAATATATTTAAGCTGACCGAGTCTACTCCAGGTTGTTTTTTTTTTTTAAACTGTGCTTTACATTATTGTTTAAATGATACATGGATGTAATTTTAAGGAGGTGGTGTTTATACTCAGCAGTGGATCTAATCAAAGTCTCTCTATAGTTGTTGATTTAGCCCCTAAAAAGTCTTCTCTATGTTTCCAAATTACTTATTTAGAGAGTTTTCTTCCATGTAAATAATCTTTTTCTGCCTTAAAATTGCTTAGATGTAAATCAACACCATTTCTTCCTCTAGAATGTGCAGATGTATGAAGTGGTCGCCTCTTTATCCGCTCACTACTACATGCTCGCTGCAGCTCAAGCACACCAGCTCACCTACAGTTGGGCTCAAACCCAGTGAAACTATTCTGAAAAACGATAGTATCCTACCTTGCTAGTTGACAGGATTTGGTTCCTCGGGTTTGTTACGTACAAAACTAAAGTTTCTTCGACAGTTTGCTTCAGTTTTAGGGTAGAAATACTCATCTGACTGCCTTTTTTTCTCCTCTTTTCTCGCTCATTATGTGTCTTCCAGCTCATTAAAAACACCATATGGACATGCTAACAAGGTAAAAAGAAAACTCCACTTTCACCGCGGAGGGTCTTGAAAGTCTGATGCTCTTACCTTTAATGACGATGTTTCTCTTTGAACCTTTACTATTACCCGCAACGGTTTTTGACATTCAAACATCACGTGGCTCCCTGAAAACTACAATTATGAATGACAACATGACAAGCCCTCACACTGTGTTGTTTCCAGACTCGTGCACATCTGGTGTATTGTTCGGTAAAGCTGACAATGAACATGCAGCTTTACAGCCATTTCCATGTTTGTACATTAACATCTGAATGAATCCAGGTGTCGTGCTCTGAAGTCCACAGACTGCCACACATCATGCACTTTACTTCTTGTTCTTCACTTCTTCTGACTTCTTACAGCTGCTGTGTGACCTCTGAATGCACAAGTTTATGAGGTGCTTATTATCTATTAATAAACAGTGCTAATTGATTTGGTCTAACAGCAGTAACTCAAATGAATAAGCTTCTTTGGATTATGGCCCATATATAGCAAACAGCCATAACACTGACAGTTTGAACCCCAAGTAGCTTCCATTTTTTTTAATGTCACATTTTTATTCATTGTTGGCTCAGTTCTCTCTGCGATATAAAGTCCGGCATCTCTGTGGAAATGGGAAACAACCACGACTAGAAGACAAGAGAGCTAAGAAAAACATGTGTGACACAGTTAGAAGGTCAGAATTCATAAAATAGGAAGAAAAAAAGTGAAAGTTGGATTTCTCTGACGTGAATCAGAAGGCACAGGTACAATACTGGAACAAAAACGAGTGTCTATGTTTAAGTAACTACATTTTTCTTTAATTCTTTCCATTATTCTGTCAAAACACAGCCTGCAGTTCATCCCAGTTTAGCTGAAAAGTCCCAGACTTTTTTTAACGTAACTATCGGTCCCAGATAAGTCCGTCATGGCCTCATGGTTTTTACTGGTTTGCGTGAAAAGTTTACTATTGGCTTTTTTTTTTTAATGAGACTTGTAGAGAAAAGGGATTTTAATGACGCATCACAATTTTAAGCGTAGATTTGGCTAATTTTTCTGATGTAACTAGACATCATGGATGAGTAGTTCAAAAACCTTGAGAAAGTTAGAAACACAATGTTTTTTAAGATTTTTAGTTCTTACATTTTCTGTAGTTTAGCACTTGTTAAACTTGTTGCCTTTTAAACCTGCTGACAGGTTTTGTGTTCCAACAGGTTAAACCTACCTAGATGATATTGTGTAGATGCTCCTCATTGCGCCCAAAAACATCTAATCCATGGAGATGGAGCATGGAGCCTCTGGGTCCTGTGGGTTGTGAGGTGCGTCCCAGAGATGCTCGGTTGCATTGGGATCTTGGGAGATTGGAGGTTGGGTCAGGGTCTTTGGCTCTTTGTCGTGTTCCTTGAGTCCTTGCTGAGATGTTTTTGGGGTGTGGCAGGGCACATTGAAGGCTGTTGTCATGGTGCTTGATCTGCGACAGTGTTAAGTGGGTGTCACAGAAACATCCACATGAATGCAAGCATCCGGCAGATCTCTGAATTATAACAACGTGACTCATGTTATTCACGTTTTCTGTCACTGGTTTTAATTCTCTGGTTGATCGGTATATATATATATATATATATATATATATATTAGCAGTTTCATTTAAACAAGTCTCTTTATGCCGTCAAATGAAGTTCAGCTCTCCAGGATAATGATAACACTTCATCCTCTGCAATAATTGAGGTGATGCACAATTCATACAGTGGCATTGAGATCAGAGTAACAGTGTGCATATTAAAAGGAAAAATCCTCAGTGGTGAAGTGGCATATGTGTTTAATGCTTGTGAATAACAAGCATTAAACAAATGAAAGAAACATCTCAAGAGTGATATAGAATAAGTGATAAAGTATAGTAAGATACCCAGCAGTTCACAATATAATAAGTATGACCTAAAATTAGCTCCACCTCGACATCATTAAAATGCCTCTGACATCAAGTCCATTTTGCATGCTGACGCTGAGAGTTGATCTAAACTGCTGTTCAGCTGTAGTACTTAAGGTTAAATTTAGCATCTTCCCATCCTTAAAAATAGATGCATAATGAAAGCCAATGTTTCAGCAAAAAAAAAAAAAAAAAAAAGATAAGCAGAAGACTTGAACTTTACCTCTCGTCATTTATTTATACAGCAACACGGACCTCTTTGCCGGCATACCGTTTGGAGAGGGAAGAGAGTACATTACATTAATCTGACTAATGAGCTATCACATTGAATAAATAAATCTACAAGAACAATAATGTATTTTAATAAGAAATGCTAAAGGCCACTCAGATGAAAAATTACCTCTCAAAAGTCTTAGCCTATAGAATAAATCTGACTTCCCCGTTTTGTTGACACGTGGTGGCCATGTGAAGTTGATTTTAATAATTGATCACCACAAAGTGCTGGGAGAGAGCTTTGCTGATAAGCAAAAGAATAGGTTTTTGTGTTTGAATCACAGCATCCTATCGATCCTCTTTGAATAACGCTTAGTGGAAGAGTCACAGACTTAGGGATTATTTATGGATCTTTCTTGACCTTAGTATTTCCCTGGGAGATTGTGTTTAAGGCTATGAAATTGACTGCCAAACCTGCACACATGCAATGGATAAATCTAAAGTGACAGCAATAATCAGAGTGGAGAGATTAGCAGTTCTCCGCTTTATTTTTTTCCCATCCTACAAAGACATACATCATCATCAGCAACAGCTAAGGTGGCGCTGCCTCACCTGCAGGCAGGGTGGTCGCTCTTAGCTTGCATGTTTTTTGCGACACCATTCTCATTTGTCACCTCTGATCCATCAGCAGCTATTTGCTTAAAAATAGCGACGACACAGGAATATTTTGCAGATTGATTTCAGAGGAATTGGGTATAATACTAATGCAACATCCAAATTTAAAGTGATGTGTGAGACATTTCTGCATCCTGATTGTCTGCAGTTTAAAAAAAAGCCAAACCTTTTTCGTGCAGAATACCAATCTGCAGTCAGGAGGCATTTTTGGATGTTTGTAAAAATCAATAAATAAAACAAATTAAAAAGTAAAATTGTATTAGCTCTTAGGGGCCTATGGAATCCTCTCCTGTATGTGCTCCATAAAGGAACTTATATTGCCATTATTTCTTAATTTCCCTTGCTTGCCTCGCTTGTCTTTTTGCACAATCTGCTGATTTTTTTTTTTTTTTTCTGGGTCGAAGTGAAGATGCCCAGAAACAAAATGGTTTAAAGATTTGTTTTATAGAGTGGACTCTAT
Organism: Stegastes partitus; assembly: GCF_000690725.1. Classification (NCBI taxonomy): domain Eukaryota; kingdom Metazoa; phylum Chordata; class Actinopteri; family Pomacentridae; genus Stegastes; species Stegastes partitus. The sequence continues at coordinate 72,570 of NW_007577935.1, read as the reverse complement.
CTGCCCGACGTGCCAAACTAATACGCAGCAGTTTGAGAGAGCAATCAAATGGAAATGGAAATTTGAGCAGCTTAAAGATGAAGCTCATTTTTCCCTTAAGAGCTCGAGAGTGTTCTGCCAAAATGTGTGATTCTCATCTACCGAGGGTATACTGGCTGCGTTCACAGCCTCCTTCTGTTATACATTGTTTATACTTTTCCTGTGCCCGAGGTTAGTTTACAGAACAGTACTGCTCGTGTGTCTCTGGTGGTTGTCCAAAATGACACAAATATCATTTAACACTTACTTTTTAAATATGTTTACTGAATATTCCCCACAATAGCACAGTTTAAATCAGCTAAATTAACTATATCAGCTTATATTACCGTCATTATAACATAATTAAACAATCTTTAACTGTAATTATGTTGTTGATTTATAGCTCTGTTATAAGAAACCGATGTTTCACTGAATTCTGCTTCCATACAGCCGTCGTTCAACCATAGTTTAATGAATTATAAACATCTGTCAAGCTTTGAATCTTCTCATAAAAGTAATGAAGAGCTTTTTTTAAAAACACTTTTCTAAAACCAAAAGCACAAGAGTGAAAGTGTAATGAATGGATCGGTAAATGTGCATAACATTAATTAAACGCTTGCATTATATTACATTTAATTCTGTGAGTAACAATATTCTGACTTATATTGACATCGGTTTAATGTAATTAAACAATCTTTAATTGTAAGTATGTTGATAATAACTTTAAAAGGCCAGTTAAAAATGATTTACCATTTTCAGATGACAAATAATCAGCAAATATTTGTAAATTATGGATGTTTTTTGCTGATTTATGAACTGTAAAACAGTGTAATTTTATATTCAAACATTATAAAAGCACAAATTACTGTTTACAGAAAATGACATATATCGGACAATATTTACAAATGTTGATGTTTTTTTGATATTTTAATGGTTAAAATGTTCATTTTTCACTCTGTTGTCTGCAAACTTTGTCAAACTAGTACAATACCTCCAGCAGTAACCCAGTGCTACATGGTGTTATCAGCTAACTGTGTTAATACGAGGTGTGTCAGAGAAGTTCCAGGACTGGTGTCACAAAAGATAGATTTCAAACCCAAACTACAAATTACGAATTTTCCCCATCAGACGATCAACCAGCAGGTCAACAAAGACATCCTTTTGCTTTATTCAGTACACGAGAAGAGACGAGAGTTGTGGCAGGACAAGTCGTGGCTGCTTCACCATGACAACCTGCTCACAACGCCCTGAGCATCCCACACTTCCTGGCTGAGAAGAACATCACCTCCCTACTCACCTCACCTGGCTCCGTGGGATTTTTTTCCTCTTCCCCAAGCTCAAGGGGGTCATCAAGGGGACCCGTTTAAAAGACATGGACGACATTAAGATGGCTGTGACGACGGAGCTGTGGAGGATCCTGGAAGAATCTTTCCAGGAGTGCATGGCAGCAGAGAAGGCTGGGGAAGTGTGTTAGAGTCTAGGGGGGGTACTTGGAAGGGCAAAACTTGTAGTTTGGACTTGAAATCTATCTTTTGTGACACCAATCCTGAAACTTCTCTGACACAGCTCGTCTGTTATTATGTGGGGTCACCGTGACATTAGCAGCACTGTCCTGCTGTTTGCTTGGATTTGTGAAGTTTACACTCCAGCACTTCCTGCCAAAATTGTTTTAGATAGACTTACGCTTGCCAAAATCATTGATTTCTCACAATAAAATCCTTCTCTCTAGTAAAAGTGACGCATATTTTATGAAAATATGACAGCCATCGCTGGCATCCAGTTCCAAGTAATACGTACCTCCAAACTTCAAACAGCAGATTTGCACGTGTGTCTACAATCAGCCATACGTGTAGCAGACCTGTTCCACACAATACCAGGAAAAGAGCTGCTCTGGTTACTGATTTTGGCTGGACAATGGGAAAAAGTCAAGAATGATGAAATTTGATTACGAAATTTGTGTCACGCCGACCCTAGAGATAAAATGACCCAAAGTTGTATAAAAAAAAATCATGTTTACTGCAAAGACGTGGACCAAAATGTAATTATTAACATCTTTTTAACATTTACAACTGCAGACAAGATGTATTAAACACATTTTATGTATAATTTGCCAACATTTGTACCTATATACTTGATTAAAGTGGCAAATTGGTGTGAATTTATTAAACAACAAGCAACATTTATATGTTTTTTATTATCACCACGCAGAAAGGATCAACACGAGAGAAGTCTTTTTTCACTAAACATCTACAGCTATACAAACTTTTTACAAAGCTCCTGTTGGAATGGCACTCTCATTATTTGCTATACATCTAAAAAAAAAAGAAAAAAAAAAAAGAAACGCCACATATGTTATAGTTTCACTTTCAAAGTCAAATATCACCCACTACTGTGATCACAAACGTTGCCGTTAAACGCTTGTTTGTGCTGCATCAAAGGTTCGGCGGCGGTTTGTAAAAAAGTTTCCCAAAAAAAAAAAACACAACAAAAAAAAAAAACTTTTAGCGCCTCTTCCGCGGTAAAGAACAAAAAAAGACATGCTTTGAAGATACATTTCCTTCCTCGCTTTATTTAGAAGTAAAGTAGTTCCTCTTTTTTTTTTTTTAAAACTATACCTTTCAACACGCAGAATGTGGAGGCAGAAACAAAGAGCTGAAGTGATGAAAGAACGAGACACCAAGAAGAAAAAAAAGAAGCAGACGCCGGCTAACAGGATAGTTGTCACTGTAGCTCAGCCGCTTATGGGTAATGACACTGATTTATTCACCAGATAATCCACGTGTATGTGTACAGATCCGGCCGAATCAAACATCTACGTGAGAAATTCCTGCAGCTGTACATTTCTCCCGGTTGAATATTAACCATTCCTCGCATCCATACAATGAATCGGAGTTGATATGCGCTTGTGGGGACCAAGTATTAGCAGTGGATTACAGGTGACTAGCAGGCTTTTGAATCTCTTTCCTGTGATACCCCTTTGAATGTGTTCGCTCCCTTTGAAGTGATGTCAGTTTTAAAATATCTCAACCCTTTTATGTTTAACCACGGGTGTTTGCATTCAAGAATTCTTCTTTTTTTTTTTTTGGGAGGGGAGGAGATGAAAGCATCACAACAGTCAGCATCCATCAAAGAGCGCCAAAAAAAAAAAGTCTGGGAAAAGTCCTGCAACATAACGAAGCATGACTTGTTAAAAGGCGGGAAAAAAAAAAAAAATGAACCCGTTGTTTCTGTCTGGGTGATTGGGGTGCAGCGGCGGGTTAAAGAGTTGAATGACAGGCGGATCCTGACAGAGCTCGCCTGCTCGCCGCCGCTGAATTTGATCGACTGATTGTGTGTTTTGCAGCAGTAATGAGCTTTACAGTATGTGCGTAATGTGCCAGGAGCCTGATTCGTATGCTGGATGAGCTAGCTAATTGTTCACAGTGCACATTCCCCCCCACACTCGGTCCCACGGCTCCTCTGATTTGGATTCATTTAGCCTTTATTTTACCTCATTATACAGGCCCCCGTGTTATTGCCAGGTTGCATGTGAGGTATTTTGTATTGTTGAAACCGACTCGACTAATTTGATTTAAAAAAAAAAAAAAAGAAAAAAAATCACCCTGCACCTCTCTTCTTAAATACCGAGCAGGAAGGTGCAAATTTAAACTGAAAGTGTTTATTTCTTTTTCTGTTAGATGAACTCAATACAAAAAAAAAAAAAAAAAAATCACCCTGCACCTCTGTTCTTAAATACCGAGCAGGAAGGTGCAAATTTAAACTGAAAGTGTTTATTTCTTTTTCTGTTAGATGAACTCAATACAAAAAAAAAAAAAAAAAGAATCCCATCTCTCACCTTGTCATTTTATTTTATTGCTTTCAACAACAATCCACAAAAAAAAAATACTCCTTTTATTAATTCTTCATATTGCAACAAAAAGCAAAACTCCCCAGCTGAACTTTGCAAGTGAACCGTGCCTCCTTCAACCTTGTGCACAAAATCGAACGTGAGGAGCGCTTGTGGGGGCCACTTGTTTTTTCTTTTTCCGAGGAGTTAAAGCCGGGCTCACAGCAAAGAGCGGCGAGGCTAGGGAAGAGGATGTAGAGCTGCAGTTCAGTAGGTTTGTAAGCCGAGGGATGAAAATGTTCTCTGATGCTGATCCTGCGGTTGCTCTGGATCCCAAACAGCAGCCCAGAGAACTGACAAAAGCGGGTATTTACACTGGCATTCCAGTGGCGCTCTCTTCCCAAAACAAACAATACCCTAAGTATAACCTCCATCTTTTTCTGGAAAACACACTCTCAGCAAGTGTGTTTGGCAAAAGTTCCCCCCGAAAACACCATTTTTCCCGCTCGCCAAAGCTCCGGGAATCTGCCGTATGAGAGGCACAACCTGAGACAGGAAAGTTTGTATTTAAATGTGAAAGAAAAGGAAACTCCTGAGTGATGATTCACGACTGCTGGGGAGTTTCCACCACTGTGACGGCGCTATCAGCCCACGGAAAGCTTCAGATGCTTTCTGCAGAGATTTCACAGAATTTTCCTTGTTAATCATCATATTCGATTCATCTTTATCTCGCGCAGTGTGACTGCGTGAGCGAAAAGTGCATGTGTGTGTGTGTGTGTGTGTGTGTGTGTGTTTGACTGCGTGTTCCTGCTCTGCAAGCTTGGCATCCACCGTTGTGTGGGCAATACACCCCTGAGGATAGTACCCCACAAAGCAAGTAATGGCACTAAGCATGCAGATAGGGGACTTATTTAGACGGAGAGGCATCTCTAATCTTATGAGGTGTCAGCAGTGTTGTGCCACAGCTAAGCTGACTCTTTCTCTTTATTTCCTCAATGATCATCATCTCTTCTGTGTTCATCACCTCCTCCCGGCAAGAACCACTGTGCAACATCTTACATTCACATTTTATTATTATAAGTAGCGCTGGTAGCGATAGCCGCTGGATGGCTGCTGTTATGGCGGTTGTTGTGTCATAACTGTGAGTTTAGTATTATTTCTATGGAGTGTGGAAGGAAATGGCAAACACTGGAGCTCAGTGTCAGAACTCATTGGTCTTTTGGTACCGGTGTCAGAATAAGAGTGTGAAGTTGTACAGTGATGGACTCAGTGAATGTCTGGTCTTTACTGTAATCTTGGTTACAGCTGCTTTTTCTCTTTAACTGAAATCAAAATAATGCCGATTTAAGCTGAATGATTTGCACAGCATTACCATTGGACCATGTTGGCATCATTGTCGAATCTTTAAGCCCACTATTAGTCTATTTCAATGTGTTAGGAGTTGTTGTTAGAAGTATGAGCTTGAGACACCTGTGCCTTCCTTGAGGATTTTTACATTTTTCATTCCATACACTACCCACTTAGTCTCCACACTAAGATTTAGAGTTACATGACACACACATATATTTATATTATGCATGTAACCAGGGTTTTTCCTGGCTCAGAGTGAACCTCTGGGGGGTCACTATGCAGGGCGGCAGTCTGAGTCTGTTTATGTTATTTGACAAAATGCATTTTCTTGCTATTCCAGAGTATTTGGTGAACAAAAATGCAAATTATGCTTAAGTAAATAAAGCCTAGAAATATATTTAAATTATTTTCATTTTGGCCCTGATGAGTTTCTTTTGGCACAAATTCAAACCTCTTTAGGGGGGGTGCACTAACATCCCTCCATGCCTGAAAAACGGCATTAAACCACCCAGTTTAGAGTATTAAATCACTCCACAGTGCGTAAAGCAGTTGTTTTAACTGTGAAAATGGGGATTAATAGTCTTAAATATTCTTGGTTATATTACTGCTTTATGCAAAAGCCTTGATTTATAAAGTGAAAGTTTCTAAGTAGACTTTGCACATCCAGCAAACATAAAGCAACATTTGCACTCTTAACAGTCAAGTTTCCTGCTACGTGATGAATATTCGCTCTTCCCCTTAAGCTTTTTATTTGTCTCCACAAGTTCCTGAAGGAAATATTGACTGTTTAGCTGCTAAATGCTCCGATCTGTTCGCTCTCTAACTTTATCTGACTTGTTCGTTGCGGTGGCGGCTCGGTTACAGTGCAGTTTTAGAGGGTTTTTTTTACCTGCTGCAGCTACAGCCACGTTTAACAGTCAACAAGAAGCTAAAAGACAATAAAGCTGAGGGGCGCTGCTGCTTCAGGTGATCATTCTCTGTAGGCTCATCACTACAGGCAGCAGGATACATTATTTATTTAACATAATGTCAGTGAATTTATGTTCCAGATGAACACAGGTGGAGGCAGTGACAGATTCACGTCTCTTTTATCTGAGGTGAGAAGTGCAGGCAGACATGAGCCAACGTTCTGTGATATGATCATATTAGTGTATTTGCCGGCTTTAGGGTACAAACGCAGTGTGCTGTAAAACCGCACAGAAGCAAGAAGCGCCTGTGAATACGTGTGAGCCTATATCACGCCGTCGGACTCCGGTTTGCGTGGCGCGCTCTTGATTGGCGAGGGGTCTTTGATGTTGTTGCTGCCAGATCTGAAACTCTGATCTGGTGCATGACAGAGATGACATTACCGCATCAGGAGATCGAGCGTACACAACGTTTCTTCTCGAATCCGCGCGCTGCATCACAGCCACATGTTTCCTCTGTCATATTCCCCCTTCCTGCTCTCAAATCAAATGGAATCATTCCCATTAGAATAAGCCGCAAACGTTCCGTTTAAATTGACAGAACAATGCATGCTAATGGTGTCGGTGCCGCGGTCGCACAATGTATTCCCGAAGTAGTTACAGAGGTGTCTTAGCTGTTTCTGAGGAAGATGTGGAAAAGCCATTACAACTTAAACTGTGTAAATTGCTGCAACCAAATGTGACCACCTTAAGTCATGTGGGTGGTACACTAACAACGGAGTCCAACTCGCCTGAAATAGAAACACAGGCGAACACGGCTCTGCATATAAATTTGTTTATGCTGCTGCATTATATTGTTCATTTGTTTACACTGTGCGCCGGTGGGGGCAACGCGAAAGATTAAAGAGGTAACTTTAACCTATAGAAGCTGGAAACAGTGGCGACAGAAAAATGAGAGAACAAGAGCAACGGGGACGGTGGCGGAAAAGCGACAAAGGCAGCAAAGGGTATGAGGATTTAGAAACTATTTGATTGATCATAAAGGTGCTGATACTCCCCCTAACAAGCTTTGCAAACCGAGCCTCAGAAGAATTTCTTTTGAAAGTGATGACCAACTGTTGTTAGCCCACAGATACACACAAAGACAACACAGCCAGATCGAGATACAATACAAACACTTTCAGACAGTTTCACTTTGGGAGCTGCTTAGCAAAGTTTAGTTTCGTCAAAGCCAGCCGGTCTCCGCACAGTATGGAGCCGGTTGTACTGCTGATGTCTTCGCAGCAGTAGCAAAGCTTTAAAGGGTCAGAATATCCAAATTCTGATCTGATATCTCACTTTGAAACTTTTTGCTTTCACTCAATAACAGTTGAACTAAGTAGTGGTTTGTATGCCTCGTTCACAGAAATATTCCAAAACCAGTCGGTTTATCAAGAGAAAACAGTCGACACCAATTTGTCTGGATGAGGAAAGAACATTTTATTCCGGTGTTATTTTATTTATTTATTTATTTTCATCTTTTCCAGCTCAGTATTCCTAGTAATTACATTACTATTAGTCTAATCCACAACTCACAATTTACTTTCAACGGGAAGTAAGGGTGTCTTTTATCTAGCGAGACAGATTGCGAAGGCTTAGAAAGTGGATTAAATGCTAGATACACGCAGGAGGTTGGAGTTTGCATCTGATCAGAGACCTTTTTATTAATAATAATCCTTGTTGCAGTTGCCCGCCCCTTAAGCACACATTAACCATAGTTTATTTGCTACAGCCAAGATATTTTTTCTAATCTTCACAGGTGTTGTAGAAACAGCCACTGAATGTCCCTGATGTGAATATTTCGAAAAATCTTTCCAATTACTGCAGGAAACTGAGAAACTGCATGTTTTTATAACTTAGTTGAAGCAGCTGATTAATGGTTCTTAAATAGGAGAAAAAACCTGATTATATTATCATCACTGTCATATAAGGTCGTATATGGAGGCCTGGATTCAAGACAAAGCAGCATTTTTTTTTTTACAATCCGTACTGTCATAGAAACAGAGTCAGGTGAATAGGTTTATTGACTGGGTGGCACAATCACACGAGGAAGGATTGGCGCTCACTTCCCCAATCACGATGCCGTCTATATGTAGTTGCCATGTCTCCCTGTTTGTCTGCAAACATTCTCAGCAGGTCGCAGGATATCCACAGTAGAAGCAGTAAGTCAAACAAATGAACTTGGACAAGTTTGTTTGCTTTTGACTCACTTCTAGATATGCTCTCCCTTTGATCACATGGGTTTCTTGCTTGTTTCCTCCCACATTCAACAAACATACAATCACGAGGATTGGAGGCTGAATTGCTCCGACGGTATGAATGTGAATGTGGACCCCAGCAAGCCTCGCAGTCACTGAGGCTAATTGGAATCCAAATATAGAATAATAAACCTGTGTTTTTGCCCACACTACTGGTCGTCATGGTTATACCTCCTTGGGGACGAGTCTGAATGCCGACACCAGTCAGACTCATAGCGGCGCTGTGGTTTTTTTTTTTTGTTTTTTTTTATTTCTTGATGTGTTTGCATGTGTGTTTCTGGCCTGTCAGTGCGGCGCATCAGCAGTCGTAACAGGCGGTCCCTGTGGAGGGCAGACTGACAGGGAGGTAATGATCAAAGAGGCCGTTTCCTGTGTTTCATGTTGGGTTCAGAGAGAGACACATCTGTACTGCCAGTGCTTCTGCTTTTTTAATGGGCTCAGGTTGCAGAAAGCTCATCTCCTCACCACACACATGTGCATGCGCGAGCACAAACTTTTGTCATTTTCCAGACTCCTCACATTAACAGCTACATTTCTCAGACTTGGCCCTCACTCTCCCCTGTGCCACACTCCCTCCCTTTTAATAAATCGCTGAACTCTCGCCGCCTGCATGCTGACTCTCAGTCATCTCGAACTGTCATCTGAACTGTATCGCACATCCATAAAATATTAACCTGAAGGGGAAACACAGCCAAAGCCACCCAGTCTGCCTCCAGTCTGACCCCCACCCCGCCTCCCCAAGTAAGCAGGACTATCTCTCTGACTCAGGTGCCAGGCCGCTCGCAGATATCTTACCCTCAATCTTGTGTCCACACTTGCCAGTGGCTGTGTGGACGGGTTTGTACTCCGCTCTGCTCTGTTCAGCCTGCCAGTTTCTGTTTAATCAATTGAAGCAATTCAGATTGTATTTGAAGGAGGCCAAATCTCATCTCAGGTTGGATGTTGTTGGAAATGAAGTGCATCCTTGAGGATGGGTGTAAAAACAGCTTCACTTTATCTGGAAGATTAAAACTTCAGGGTCACCGTAATCTGTCTTAATGAAACTGTCAAGTAATCCGAGAATCTGTAAACTCTATGTGTCACACGGATGTTTTCGGGTGCTCGCTCGTGTGCGTGTGTGTGTGTGTGTGTGTGTGTGTGTGTGTGTGTGTGTGTTTTAGCTGGCTGAATTTGTACACGATTTTTAAATTACTGATTGGCAGACGAGAGGGTTATGTGATTGCTATGAGAGGTAAATTAAATAGCAATTAACCAATGTTAAGGTAATTGCGTAGCCAATCAAATAAAACTCAAAGCAGGTAGGGGAAGCATGGAGAGCTGATTTAATCATCTATAAGAACTACTTCTCTATGCACTCAGGTTTGATCTCTTAACACTCTTAATTTTGCTGGAGACGTATTTAATTTTATTTTTATTTTTTTGTTTGTACAAAGGATTTTATTTATTTGTAGTATTCATACCTTTACCGGCCTTGGCAGCGGTCAGAAAGGATGTAAGCCTTTGTAAGCTTTTCTTTGCAGCCCCATCTCACAAAAATGATGTCCCCATACAGCTAAAACGCCTCTTCAATAACATTTTGAGTGAAACATATTTTCTCCTGGATTACATTCGTTTGTGATCCATCAGAGAATGCATTTCTAAACAGTGCATCTTTGCTGTCTCTCCTTGTTGGCCGACCAATCATGTACTAGATGGTACAGGACCAGAAAATGGAGCAGAAGCTTCAAACGTGTTGTGAAAAGCTGACTTTTAACCTGAAACACGCGAAACCTCACCAAGTGGTGCCTGAATCTAGTATAAGTGACAAATGAAGCTAAAGTCTGAGAATGATGCTCATCTGAAGAGATTCAACGAAATAAAACTGGACTTCTGATTTGGTTCTTGAAGGTGTTCAGGGTGTATATATTATCACATAGCAAATGGCACGTTAACAAGTCAAGATTCACATGTGTTGAGGTGTGAATGGCTGTGAAACTTTCAGGTCAGTGATGACTGATGATGTTAATCGTAGTGAAAATTTCTAAGGAGAAATGTGAAGATGGGGCTGCAAGGTGGAACAGTGGTTAGCACCGTTGCCTCGTAGCAAGAAGGTCGCTGGTTTGCGTCCCAGTGAGGACACTTGGGATCTTTCTGCGTGGAGTTTGCATGTTCTCCCCGTGCAGCATGGGATCTCTCCGGGTTCTCCGGCTTCCTCCCACACAGTCCAAAAACATGTTGAGGTTAATTGGTGATTCTAAATTGTCTGTAGGTGTGAATGTGAGTGTGCTTGGTTGTCTGTCTCTAAGTGTAGCCCTGTGATAGACTGGTGACCTGTCCAGGGTGTCTTCTGTCTTCGGCCTAAGTCGGCTGGGATAGACTCCAGTCGTAGGCCCGCTCCTCTGTTTGGAGATGGTTGTTCCAGTTTAACTTCCTCTCTCAAACCGTCTGTCTCCTCGGTCCAGAGTGTGAATATTGTTGTCCTTAAAGGAGTCCCACATGAGACACAAACCCTGTCTCCTGTTGCTGACTTATGCCTGCATCCTCCTTATGCAGACTTTGTGGCTATTTCAAACTCAAAGCCTTTCTTCCTATGTCTTAGTCTTACCTTTTAGGGATGTTTTTTTCTTAAAACAAAAAAGAGAATGCAGTTTAGTTGTATTCATACTTTTGTGAGACAGTGTTGTTATTTGGGACAGACATCATTTTAAATTAGTTATGCAAATGATAAATAACCTCAGTCTGAACGTTCCCCGTACACATGATTTAACACACATCCTATTCTTTTCTTTTCATTGACCGTTACCTAAAAGCTGCTCTGGAAACAAAATTCTCCTACATCTTACACAAACTCCTTATCAGGTAGACTTGAGATTGAAAATAGGTCACACAGTTGCTGAATCATGCTTGATGTGATACCGTCATCAGACACAGCATACTGACCTAGTTGAGCCTCTTCAACATCCAGTTTTATTTAACGTCTCCTTTTTCTTTATAAGGTTGGAAAGAAATCGCTTATTGCACATTATCAGACAGTTTATAATCATCATTGAAGCTGCATGACATTTACATAGTGTCCCTGTTTTGTGTGTATGCACCGATCGATTGGACATATCCTAGTCCTTTTTTCAATAATTGCTTTTTACCATAAGTGCTGAGCAGAAATGGAAAAAAAATATTAGCATTTTTATGTTTTGTATTTATTTGCGGTCTTTCCGTTGGCAGGTTCTGCATATATGCTGTATTTCTGTGTTTACAGAGAGCCCTGAGCACTATTAATTAGGAGAAAATGCACTGCTGGTGTGACTGAGAAAAAGGAAATCCACTTTGTATTAAAAATACCTCCAAAAAAATCAAAATCTGGATGTCCTCTGCATCACTTTATAGACGTTTCTTCAAAATTCAGCATGACATGCAGTAATTGTTACAGTATCTTCAGAAATGCTGGAATCCCCACTCGTGCTATGAGTGTTTTTCTGCTTAGCATGAGTTTTTCTTCACTCTCCCAACAGTGGAATAGTGGGATTTAAGAGGTGAGATAGTTCAAGCATCAAGCATGGTTTGATCATTGGCTAGACGTGGATCTGGTTGGTCTCCTTCCATTTTCGGTGGATGCTTTCCAGAGTTAAAAATCGTGAGGATAAAACCAAGCCCACAAGATGTACTAGAGTCTGTGCAAGACTAATTACTTTACTCAGTTTGTATTTGACCTCAGTTTTTTTCTCTGTTGCCTCAGAATGGTTTATTATCACAGCCGATATAGTTAATGTCTCCTGCAGACTGTGGGATGGTAGCCGTTCGAGTTCATTATGCTGAATGTCACACTGTGTGAAATGGGTCTTATATAAGACTTGGTCACAATCTGAATCGCACTGAATTATCAGTTTAGAGGCATTTTACATGATGCAGTGGATGTGTAATGAATTGTGCTGCTTCGGTACAGTGTAAATATGAAAAAAACACAAGTACTAAAAAAGCCAGAGAAGATGGAAATTTAGATTTTACAAAGTGAGTTGCAGGTAAATATTTTTTTTGCTTGTTTTAGCAGCAGCACTGCACCGGCTCACCAGAAATATATCTACAATTTTATTTACATTTACTCAAACCTGCAGTTGGACTCAGTCCGTCTCCCTCTTCCAGAAAGTGCTTGTCAACAAACACCAGTGAACTCAAGGTTGACCCTTTTTTACACTCTCAAGGCTGGCAGCTGATCCCGCTGAAAACCAACTGAATCTCTGAAAGGTGGTGGGTGGGTGGGTTGGACGGGGGGGTTGGGGAAGAGATGCGTGGCTGGCAAGCATGGAAAGCTTCAAATGATTGATAGCCATTTGTTTTGCCTGCTTAATACAACATAAACTCTCCAGCGATTCATCACCGGAGTGAGGGTTTTTCACGGTGCCTCTGCAAAGCCCACTAAAAATAATTCATTTTCTGCGAGCTACGAGCCAGGCACTAATGTTAAATATTCATGCGGGTCCAGTCTAAATGATGTGGCCATTGGCACACAGTTAGAGCACACTCTGTGGAAGGGAGGAAATGTCAAGCTGTGAATAAATGAAAGCAGTGAAGCCGTATATTACCCTGCCATTGTGAATTTACTATAGTTGCCATTTTGTCCAGCCACTTCAAATAGATCTCTTTTATAATCAATACACTCGGTAAAACATCGAACATATTGCCACGTTGGCAAAAAAACCTGCGCTCGTTCTGTTTGCTCATCCTGTATTCACTGTTTGTGTTTGTTGCCTAATTTGTGCCTCATGAATGTTAACAGAGGACTTTGTGCTATTTCTGTTGCAATCATCGGCGTGTTCAGTGCTATCAAAGCAACTAAGTTGACTCTCTTCAAGGATGTCGATGCACTTCGAGCTGTTCTTGTCACGCGAGATCAATATAGCTTGTGCCCGTGCAGCTGTTATGGTTTGATTCGTATTGACTGCCACATCAGTCAGCTGCATTCATTTTCTGAGATGTTTTCGCTGCGCGGTGGTGCCGATATGGAGACGATGTTGTCATGGTTGCACAGAAATTGTTTCGAGACGTTATAGGTCATCTTCTGCCATGATATCAGTAAGCACAGTGGAGGGAAAGGGCAAAATATAATAGAACTTACTGGGTTGAGTATCCATTTAGAGGAACTCAAATAGAGAGCATAATGTCCGCTGTGCATCATTTGGATGGAATAGGAAATGCTAAATGGCCTCATATTGACATACACACTCTACCAGTATTCATTTTTATCACATGCACACACATCCACACATGCGCTCACACTCACACATTTCTTCCTGCAGTCTCTGACTAATGAGGCCTGGGGCTGGAGATGGTTCCATCAAGGAACTTCCCCCTCTCTCTCTCTCTCTCTCTCTTTCTCTCTCTCTCTCTCTCTCTCTCTCTCTCTCAAACACGCACCTGATTGATAGCAGTGATTTGACTGAGAAAAGGGAAATGGGAAATTGAAAAATGGTGGAAGAAGATTGGAAACAACGTGCTGATTATAAACTCTGTGAGGAAACAAAAGGCCTTCCCTCTGCCTTTTCTCTTAGCTCTGAGGTAGCAGGTGTGTGTCTGACAGGTGCCTGATTGAGGCGCACAAAAGACATTACAACTGCAAACAAATGGACGTGTTTAGCGTCCCCGGATGCAGTTAACGTTTTGGGCTGATAGAAGTGATTATGAGTATATGAGCAGAGGCAGCCAGAGAATGGGCACAGGTGTTTGGGAGAGTGGAGCAGGAAAGCAGCCATGTTATTGTTGTGATGATAATAATCCATCTATACAATTAATGGTATGTCATCGCCAAGGTCATCAGCCTTGGGGGATGTATTTAATATGTTTCATATTGTAATAATAGAGCGTTTCTCTGCTGGAGACAGATACACAGGAGGTGTGAGACCACACAGATTCATCATTATAAAAAATAAAAAAAAATGGGAAAAAAAAGGGCGAGTGTAAAAATGAGAACAACAGTCATCCTGTTCCAAATTCACTGATTTACAAAATAACCTCAATTACCTCGATGCCATCGCCATTTATTTTGGTCTTTTTATGTTTATGTTCTCATGTTTCAGGATAAAAAAACAATCCCACTTTTATAACAGTGGCATAAATTAGTCGCTGCCTCCTTGTGAAAAGGCTTTGTGTATTCCATAAATGAGGGAGCGTCTTGGCCAAGGCCCAGGTGGTTTAATATTCTCTGAGAGCTTCCAGACAGTGAGTGGTGGTGCAGCAGCTGTCTCTTGACCCTGCTGGACCCCCACTTACCCCTCTGACCACCTCCTTTCCACTGGGCAGGCTGTGGCGATGACAAGCCTGTCAGAAGCTTCTCCTAATGTCCTAATTACCCCTCACACACACATATGTACAGGGGCGCTTGCTGCAAATGTACACACATTCCTAGTGTGAGTAAGCAGATATGCTGGCAGACAGGCTAGAAAGCACACCCTCACATCCACGGCATCGCCTCTGTGAACATTGCTCATGTGATTTTTTTTTTCCTGGCAAGAGACCACACTATAGGTGAGGCATTACAGTGTCACCAGAATAGCAAAGATTCCTCCCTCCAGACTCTTTGGGGGCTTTGATTCGAAACCTTGTGTGCGCGTTTTGATCCGGGCTGAATCAGAGCGTCGGTTTCTCTCCTGTGGTAACAAAGGCAGCACTCCTACCGCAACTTTCTTTAAAAAAAAAAAGAAAAAGAAAAAAACGAGACCGGGCTAAAAGAGATTTCTGCTGCCTCTGAGGTGGGAAAAAACACAAAAAAAGTTGCAGCGTCACCCGAAATAGACAATCTGAATGAGATGTGATGTGTCACTTTGCCAGAGGTTAAGCTTTGCCTCGGCTTTAAGCAGGAATCTCTTCCCTGCTGCATGGTTTTGGGGTGCTGCTGCTGCTGCTGCACTTAAGTCCATGCTCAGTCAACCAGTCTTGTTAACATAACAGAGTGGATCATAGTGCCTGGTAGGAGAAGAAAATCATTGTACCTCCCAGCAAAAGCAGTTGCTTGGTGATTTATAGGCCTTTATAGTTACTGCATTTGTCACAATCAGCATGGCTTAATAGTGTGCTACTGTAACGCTCTTCCTTATGTTGACGTGAGACGTCCTGCCGAGTGAAATAGTGTTGTTTCCTTGTCAGATTACCTTTTCTGATAGATGTGCCCGCCATAATCTTAAGCAACTGCTGCCTTTTTTTTTTTTTCTTGCACTTTTATTTTCCGCTGTTTTATTTGTGTAACAGGGAGAGCTGGGTGCCTATCATGTGAGTCTGTGCGCAACAGCAGCCTGGCATCTACAGTCGTCAGAAATGTGTTAACGCTCGCTTTTTTCTTGACACGACTGCAAGAGATGAACACTACCTGAGCTGTGCAGAGTTGTCATTTAAGTGGCTGGTTGCTGTTTTTTTTTGTTTTTTTTCCCCCCCACTCTTTTGCATTTTTTTTTTTTTCTGCAGAGACATTTTTATGTGCATTGTGAATGACAGGACCCAGTCTGGTACACAGCGAGACTACACACCTCTTTTTGTTTTCAAAGTCATCCAAATGCTGACATATCTTAATTTTAGCCTTTTATTCACAAAAGCACCAATCTTTTTTTTTTTTTTGCTGTTTATGTGCAATTGTAGATACCCGTAGCACTTTGCTAAAAGGAGACAGGGCACCAAATTCAATATATCACCTTTTATCTGCCAGCATTTCTGAAGGATTACTCCTTAATCTGCCGACGTAAAAGCTCTCCCCAGCTACATGTGTCCTCCTGGCTTGCACGTACATTCAAGCCATAGATTGGGGCGTTCACAAAGCATATCCCATTAACAGAGAGCAATTACCTACCTCTTTAGGGGATATTTGCAAAAACCTCTTTTTTTTTTCTTTCTTTTTTTTTTTGTTACAGTTTATCAAGCAGAAACTTTGCATCTCCTGTAAGCCTACCTGATTAATATGTCTCAGTCGACCCTGGGGAGAATTAATCGGAATATTCCCAGTTGTGTTTACAGGTGAGCGTTTTCTGATATCTTGCTGGCTGGATTAGGCTGCACCTGGGAGCTGATAATAAAAGAAGTGGGTCAAGTGTGTAGAGAAAATGTAACTGAATTAGTGCTGCTATTTTTAGAAGAAAGGAAAAATAAGCAGAAAACATAGATTGTTTTTTTTTTCGCGCAACAAGATCACACCAACCTTCAGAGGCTTGTGTAAATACATGATTAGGGACGTCCATCGCAGATTCCAGCTTTAAGTCATGCATTTTTCATTGCTAGATGGAGTTTGCTCTCTTGCACACTCAGCAGCTGTTATTATTTCATCCCCAGAAAAAACTTTAAAGGCTCCTCATGTGTTTTATTTAAAGTCAGGGCCCATTTATTAGCTTTTTTTCAAGTGCTTAACAATCAATTAATGACTTTTTTCATTACAGATTAATTACTGGTTGCAGCATTTACTTGCCCGATCAATGAAGTAATGAATTTATGTTTAAAATAACTTGAATGATTAGTTTTTACAGGTATTTTTTGGGTATGTTGCCTTGATTTTGACAGTCTCAAGGTTCCTTAGTTGGGTATTAAACCGTGGACATGGCGGTTATGTGGTACACAGTTTAGCTGTTATCAATTAGGAGAGACATCATTTCAGCTCCAGTGTGAAGTTTGCTTAGTTGTCGTGATACCTAATATTTTGTAATACAGCCATTGCCTGTACTGATGAATGCTGGAGGAATGATATGGCAGAAAACTCTGAAGAACGCTATTAGGTGGACAATGAGTTAGGATCCGCAGCACTAGTTCAAAGCAAAAATAAAGGCCATTTATGCGGTATATCTGTAGGAAAATATATGAGCTGTTTAATGTGGATCTGAAAATGATTATGCCTGACAACAAAGACTTGCGTCAGGTGTTGGACACAGTTTTTTTTTTTTTTTTTCCTTTCCTCTTCTGTCTTTCGATGAAAGCTGAAACTTTTTGATCTCTTTCTTTTGTGAAAATCCTGACCTCAAAAGTCGTCCCTGTTTATTGGGTCCACTCTGCAGGAGCTCGCTTCTCCATCCGATTTCCTTGAAGAGAAAAAGTTTGAAGCTCACCTCTGATCCTTCTAATTAAATGAAAACACAGTGGGCTACCCGCAGTAAGACAGCTTTTCTCCACACACACACACGCAGACACACAGTCACGAAGGTAACCGATGTGGGTGTCTCTATGGGGAACTACACAGAGCTCCAGCATCCTGCTCTGTTGTGTCCTCTTATGCAGTACGATCACACACGAGGTTGACATGCAACACGCTGCAGATCATGAGCATAAATAAGCAAGGGAATGTTTTACCTGAAAGGAAGAACATTAATTCAAAGGCATCACACTCGTACTGAGAAGAAATGTTGCCTCATTAGTGTTACCCCACTGCTTTTACTGAGCAGTAGCGAAAGAGAGAGAGAGAGAGAGAGAGAGCGGGAGAGAGAGAGGCTATGTGCCACTCTTACCACACAGACATCTTGTCTCCAGAGCTCTCAGTTTTCTCAGTGATGAAAAAATAGTGCACAATAGTGTATTATGGATTCATCGCTGTGGCAATGGGTTGAACACAGATCCATGAATACCAGAGCGTTTAGAGGCTCTCCTCTTATGGAAAATGTAATGTAAGTGCAAGAATATGCCCTTTGAAAGGCTCGCGACGAGCAGGAAAAGTAGCCTCGCTGTAGGTGGAGAGCGCGAAACATTCCACTTTTCCCTGTTTCTAAACATTATGCCGCTCATCGTGCAGAACAGGAGGATGAGACTCGGGATGAGAAGGAGAAAACGGGGGTGAGGAGACAAGGACAGACATTATTTGGAGGACGGCTGGCCTGCCTGCTCTCATCTCGGGTGATTGACAGATTGGTGCAATGGGTGCACTCGCACGAATGCCATCGCACGCGTTTCCCCCAGAAATCTGTCTATCAGCACTGTCTAAGCAGAGCGACAGCCATGACATCTAATCACAGGCGAGCTGGCACCTCATAACTTCTACCTAATGTGCTGCAGGTACGGAGGGGAGACGGGGGAGCACGGCACGATGCCTGCCGCCGCCGTCGCCGACACCGCAAACGCTATTTATAGCCCCTTCAGAGGCCACCAGCAGGAAGTGGATCATACTGAAGGGTTAGGGAAGGTGTCACCACACTATATCACAAGTCTGTGTGTGTAGATATAGGTCTCTGTTGACAAGATTAAACACTGAGATGCTCCGGTATCAGGGTGATACATTTTTCTGGGTTACACCGCTGACAGAGTAACATAAAACGAGGGCAGATATACTACACATACAAGATGATAATGAGTCATTTACATAATGTTGCTACAACATTATAATTACCTGGCAATTAAAGCAGCTCAAAAGCCTCATTATGGGCTGTCCTGAGGGCTGGTTGGACTGGGACACATACGGTGTGCTCATTGATGCTCGAGTCTGACTATCAACCTCCATCACTCGCCATTTCTGTTTCTGCTCAAGTCACCCAGAAGCCTCATTACGCTGAATTACCACATAATAAGGATAAAGTTCTGACTGACACTCCAAGTTTTTCAAGAAGCGTAGGCTTAAGCTGGCGAGATATCGTAGCGGGCTCCTGGACAATGTTCAAAATTTGTTTCGCGTCGTGTGTGATTTGTCACTCACACTTTTTTTTTTTTTTTTTTTTGTCCTGAGGGAAATGCTGACACGTCGAAAATGCACAAAGGAGCATAACAAGGACATGTGTCATACCTTACACCCTTATTACGGCGGCAATGACAAGCGAGACAAGCAGTCACTTCAACATACTGTACGTTTGGCACTGAAGCCTCTATTGCTCACAGCCAGAGCAAAGAAGCCCCAAAGTCTGTGTGAAATGCCAATACAATAAAAGGTGGCGTGTGAAATATAAAAATGTAGATGTGGATGTGCAGCGGCAGCAGCAGAGGGCAAGGGGGGGGGGTGAGGTGAGTGAGGAGGAGGGGGAGTTGTTTATGAATAGCAGACAATGAATGATGGGAGCTCTCCCGAGGGTACGGGCCCTGAGCAATGCTGCAGGGACTTGGGAACACGCCAGTCTCCCATGCCCTGCGAGATGCCAGTTTGGGTGGGCACCGTTCCGAATGGGTGCTCTCTTCTCCAGGATACACCGCGGGTCCCTGGGGAGCGTCTCCAGGCAGTGGCTGCTCCACAGCGGGGCTGGCTGGAATCTCAATCAGGGACATGAGGGGAGGAAAGAAAACAAAGTCCACATATTCCCTCTGTTCCGCCATATGAATATGGCACTCAGGAAAATGAATGAAGGGAAGGAGGAGGTGGGGGGGGGGAAGCCTCATTATGTCGGGATCGCACACACACCTGTGGAAAAATAGAATGGCTGGATAGTAAAAAATTACTCATTATGAAGGCTTTTGTATTTTCCTTAATTGGTGGGAAATTACACAAATAGCATATGGAGCTTGAATTTAATGAATTTCAGAATGCCTATTTAGAAATTGTGAATAAGTTTTTTTCTTCTTCTGTTACCAGTGGAATATGGCTCTCTGCTTGCTTCCTGTCTGCTCACAACCTGTCTGTTTTTCTCTCCTCTGCTCTCGTCCTCGCCTGCGCTGCAACAGGAGCTGCTGAAACCGTGACAGGTACTTTTTCTTTTTGCTACCTGCTGTTCATTTGGACGCGCTCGCTTCTGTCTGTGTCTGTTGATTGGCTGTCCATCGCAGTCTGTTCATCTGTGCATATTTACATGAATGGCTGATTATGTTGGTATTTCCTTTCAGGAAGGAGAAGATAGCCATGCTCTCAAAAGCACTGATCCACTGCCTTCATTTGTAAATCTCAAATCAACATTTCGCCACATGCAATGGCAGATTGCAGTTTTTTGTTCATACTATTTAATGTCCCCTCCCTCTTTTCAATTTGTCCATTTTGACACACTTCCTCCTGACTGTTTGCTAACCTCCTCCCTTTGTTATTTTACCCTTTCCAAAACCAAAAAAACACAATGGCAAAATTGTAAGGATTGGATTAGACAGCGTGTTTGTCTCCGCTGCGAGCTGCAAGCGTCAGCATGTTCGGCTAACTTGCATGCTGGCTGCTGCTACTTCTCATTCCCAAGGACCACATCATCAGCTATTTTGCGAGGTTACATGTTATGTTAAGAAAAAGACCTCTCATGACAGGAACATTCAGTCCATAGCATTTCCCAGCAGCTCCTGGGTGCTACCATTTCAGGGGGGTTAGATGATGTCCTGCTTTTTTTTTATTAGATTTGGGGATGTTTACACTCCAGCGATCACAGTCAAGCACATCAGTTAGTTGTCGTCCCAAAAGCTTTTTTCTTCTGCAAATGTTAAAATATAAAATTTGGAAATACAAACTCTTAAGCATAAATGTAACCTTGTCGCAGCTAAACAGAGTTAAAGTGGAAATATTGCACTTCTTTCTATGTGTGACTAACAAAATGCTGTTTGTTCAGGCTACATCACATCTTCTACATACATTATTAGTTGTGTTATGTGTTGCTTCAGCTTCAGCCTATTACATGATATCAGGAGTGTTTAGTGTCTATTAGCTGCAGCTGATAAGATCTGCTAAAGGCGGCTCTTATTTCAGTAAGAAGAAATGCTCAAAATGATAAGTTTGATTTTTTTTTCGCCTCTGTGTGAAAACAATGCTGGATTGTTTCGGAAATTACAAAAGCATGGTGAATCATTGTAAAATGCACATGAGAGCCCAGAAAGCTTGAGAGGCGAAAAGGCTATAAAAGCCAAACTAACAAACTGCAAAATTATGAGCTTTTTACACCTGACTATGACTAACCTGGCCATTCGAGTAGATGTACAACATTTGGCTCTTAAAGCACCTATTGCCGTCTTAGAAAACCTTCCAGGTAGATGTCTGTTTCCTCCTTCCTCTGATCTCTTCACTTCAAACTGCAGCTTCGCCTCAGCAGCTGTACTAACCCTTCATTTTCTCTTTAATATAACGTGAAGTTACTGTGTATTACGGAAAGCAATTATCAGGTTTCAGCTGGTGTTGCTAATGAAGCCAAATGATTCATAAAACCAAAATGCACTTTTTATTATTTGAACCAACTTTTAAGAAATAACCAGTGTGCAGAGTACAGTTTAGCTGTAAACACTAAAGGAGAACCAGTACCATGTTTCACTTCATTGCGTTCGTAATTCTTCAGATACATTCCTCAGTAGCTGACGAATTTGGAATCCAAACTTTTTCTAATGGTGTAAAACATTTAATTAAGAGGGGGTAATTTGGTTAGAAATTGTCATGTGAAGTTTTGGAATCCAATCGCAATCCACTTAATAAGTTTTTAATAAGCTGCCCCTTTCTGGAAAGGAAGTGAACATCATTTAAAGGGATTTTTCACAACCTTCACAACCTTATTAATGGCTTAAAACTGTTCCTTAAAGCCACTGCTAAAGCTGTTAGTTGCCCACTCATTAGCTATGCCCGCTTTATTCTGCAGAGGATCGTCGGGGGGCTGGATGCTGCTCCGGCTGACATTGGGCGAGAGGCAGGGTGCATCCTGGATCGGTCGCCAGTCCATGGTTCAATTTAGAATCACCAATTAACCTACAGTGCATGTATTTCAATACAAGCTGGAGTAACTGGAAAACATGCAAACTCCACATAGGAATACCCCGTCCGATCAGCTTTAGGGCTACGGCGCTAACCGCTGTGCTGCTCCACCGTTAGTTGATTTGTAAATTTCCTACACATCAGACAAACAACACCTTGTTATATTTCCTTTGGTAAAAGATGCTTTCTCAGGCTGAGCATCCTTATTTTCTAGTTGTGTTGCAGCATCATTATACAAACAGGCACACTGAGCTTCTAATAGAGCTTATCTTTAGTAAGAAAAGAAAAAAAGATGTTCAAATTAGTGGGTATGAAATTTTTGAAACCTATCCATGCAAAGGGTCTAGGAGAAATGGCACGACGCTAATTATACCCTGAGACACAGACCTTCTTACTTGTGATGTCCTTAAAACAGCATTTCATCATAAGGATCAGGATTTAATGACTGAGGGGGATAAAGAGTGGGAAGGCGGCATCAGAGAAGGAGAGGCAGAAACTTTTATTGTTAATGACTGTCTATAGTCCTGGTTGTTCCTTGAAAGGACACGACTGCTGCAGACAGCGGTGACTCAAGGGAGAGGAATTGGGGGCTGGCTGTCCTGCTTTTTGCTGCCTCTTTCATGTCTTTTGATGTGAAAACAAGAGAGAAAAGTTCAAAGCGGGAGCCAGCTTGATTCAAAAGGTACCTGTCTCCGAAAGTTCTGATGGAGAAGCCGGTCCACTAATATTTCCTGATTTCGTCAACTTTTGTTAAAATTGGTCCAGGTTGGTGCCGTTTTGCATTTTGAGTACGGCTGATGAGCCCGAGCCTCCATGCCAGACACTCGATGCCAGATTGTACATCCCCTTGGAGAGCGCACAGACTTTTGAAGGTCTGTATTTCCCTCTGACTGTTTCATTCAGTATGTTGTGATGCAGGAACAGGAGGGCAGCCATGTGTAGAGATACAGGCACTTTACTCTCCCAGACAGCTGCTGGAATGAGTGTGAATTTATCAGCCAGTCATCTGTGCCATGCCTCTGCCCACTCCCCCTCCATCCCCACCCACCACCCAGAATTAATGACTGCCTCTCCTCATTTGCACCCAATCATGACCAGGATGCCGAGGCAATTGAAAATGTTTACTTCAATTGCGAAAACCCTCCATGTTCCACAAAGTGGCCTGTTTTCACTTTGATGGGATTGCTAATCACAGCGACGTTATTTATGTGTGTTTTGAATTGGAGATGAGCCTAGGCTGGGATATTGGAGGGGGACCAACCTTGCTTGGGGCTGCTAAACCTTATGGAGAATTTATCTTTTGCGTTCCCTTTCTCTCAGTCCAACAGATTGGGAGCAGAATAACCTTGCTTTGAGGCTGCTCTATGTTGCTGTTTTGACTGCCAAATATATTACTTTTACAGCGATGAAATAAAACAGACATCAAAACACTTCACATTACTTTCGCCTCGTCTTTCGCGGCGCTCAGAACATGTACAGAGGAGCTCCACTTGATTACACTCATTACACACATGAAGACTATTTTTGATTTGATGCTGACGACTATCTTCCTTTTATTTATTTTATTTTTTTTCCAGACGGCGTGCAACTCACGCGGCGAGAAAGCAACTAATGGCTCATTGTAATTATTCCTTAATTCAGTGGTTCCCAATGCAGCACTGGACCTGGCTGCTAACGGGTCAGGAGCAAATTATATGATTCAGGAGAAAAAGCTGAGTTGTTGTAAAAGCTATTATTCAGGTTTATAATAGGCTTTTTGTGCATTAATAACTCCCTGTGGAGCCCACAAGAATAAGACGCTGATTTTAAACTAATGTAGATCATCAAAACTCACACTAAATTACATCCTAATTCGGTATCTCACAATGCGCGGTGCAAAAGTAAAGTGAGGATGCTTTAAAAAAAAAAAAAAAAAAAAGAAAAAGAAAGAGTTCTTATTGATCAATTAACAATCCACAGTTTTAAAGTACTTGGCAGGCAGCTTTTTCCAAGCTTTTTGAAGAACTTACCACAGCTTTTTTTTTTTCTTTTTTGTGGACTTAAGCTGCCGCAGTGTCTTCTGTCTCTTCATTTAATCCCAGACTGACTCTATGATGCTGAGATCAGGGCTCTGCAGGGACCACAGTAGCTCCCCGTCGCAGGACTTCTTCTTTTCACCGAAGATAACTCTGGCTCTGTGCTACTCGAACTCCTGCTTTAACACAAATTTATTTGCACAGTCTTGCCCTGTGTGCAATCTTTGTACAAAGCAAGAAAATTATTCAGTACGAAAGTTCTTGTGTGAAAATCAGAACACGAGGTCTCGGGTTCATTAACACTCGGTTACCTTTTGAGTCTTGACGTGCTGTCTTGCTCTCACTGAATAAACTCACATAATAGTACTACGAGTGTGTGAGTTTTTAAAGAGCAGGTACATAAAATAAAAAGGCCACTTGTGTGTAATAACATCCAGATAATAAACCTTCATTACATATGTGATATAACAGCTGTTGAAAAAAAAAAAAAGATTGAGGACCTCTGCATTTCTATCTATTCTGTACTCCCTTATTAGCATCTAGTGTTTGTTTATCTGCCCCTAGTGGCTACTTGGAGGTACGACCTAGAATCATGAATATCACCGTCTATAATTCGGTTTATGTCTGCGTACAATTCACCAGTATTTGATCACATTATGGTCAAGCATATTAATAAGCAGTAAATATAAATCGCATTAAAATCTAGCGTGGATTTGCTATCAAGCTTTAATTGGCTGCATTGTGTACTTTTTGGACATAATCTGTGTCTGTTCTTACCTATTACCGTCCTTTTGTCCTGAACCTGAGCCCTGGCAGCAGAGTGGAATGAAATGGGTAGTTCATTGCATCAGACAGGTCTGAGGAGCTTTTCTCCACAGGAGGTTAATTTCTTATTGCTTGCCGCATTCACAGAGTTCATTTTGAATCATGTTAGTTTGCCTGTCTATTCCCATTATCACTATCTGAAAATGCAGGCGTTTTTTTTTTTCTCTCTTTTTTTTTTTCCTTTTTCTGTTTCTTTTTTTTGCTTTTTCTCCCCCCCTCCACTTTGTAAATGTCAGAATGCAATAGAGGTGTCTGACAACTCGGGCATGCAAATGTGCTTTTGATGTTTTCTTGGGGGCTGTGGCTGAGAGTGTTCCTCCACTGGTGTGAATCTGAGGCATTAGAACGTATTCTTCATTCTCCTTACGCTTTTTTGGCTCCTGCCAGATAAATATAGCACAAGGTGACTTTTGATTCTCTTCCTCTTTCTCTCTAAAGACGAGGCAGGAAGGTGGGGGTGTGTGGGGGGGGAGACAAAGCCGGGCTTTTTGTGTCGGGGGTTTGGTGTGTGGTGTAAGTTACGATGACAAGGTCCAGGGTCTGTCGGTGGCAACAATGCCAGTGTACAGAGAGTGACTCAGATCCTTACAGCACTTTTATTCCTCGAGATACAGAACAGAACCGCTGAGCACACTGAGCACACATTGGTCACATGGAACCTCAGATGGAGGGCTCTGATAAAGCTTAACCATAAACAGCATCCAGCTCGGCTCATCTATCTCCTCTCTCTCTCTCTCTCTCTCTCTCTCTCTGGTCTCTCGTGCTCTGTTTAACTCGCCCTCTCTTCCTCACCTCCTCCACCCCGCCCATATCTACTACTTGCCACTTTCTTACACTCGCTCTTTGTCTCTTTTTTTTTTTTCTTCCTCTTCCTACCCTCTCCTCGCTCTCCCTCTACCTTCGTGGGCAGCAGAGCTTACAGCCCATCTGGCACTGACTCACAGGGCCCACTCTGAGCTGGGGGAGATCAATAGTGACAAACATTGCACATGGCTCTTATATTAAAAGGATTAGACATGGCTGCAAACAGACAATCTACACAGCCCTATTCACGTATCTTCACTCTGTGCATGTGTTGACATGCAGTCCCGGTTGTAAGCAATATAAATATTTAATAGACTGTAAATATCCCGACAGGAATGTTTGCTCCTCGTTTGAAATTTCATTTCTCCTTGTGTGCTTTCTGCCTGTGCTGCGAAGTCGAAGGTCAGAACCTGGCAGCCGACAACGTGTCGGTGATCGAGGGGGAAACGGCCACCATCAGCTGCAGAGTGAAGAACAACGACGACTCCGTCATCCAGCTGCTCAACCCCAACAGACAGACCATCTACTTCAAAGATGTTAGACGTAAGTGCCTCAGACACGATGACAACCACGGCTCCTGCAGTTTTAAGTTCATCTAGTCTTGAAATGCAAAGTCATGGTCAGTGTATAAGAACTGAGAGCAATGTGGATGGAAATGTGGTTTTCTGCCAATATGAATGCTAATCTGGATTTGATTTCTATCTAAAACCAAGAATATTTCCATAATGACGTCAGTAAAAAAAAAAAATAAATAAAAAAAATAAAATTACACATAATTTCTTGCTTTTATAGTTTTTTAAATATAATCCTGAGTAAGCAAAAGGATGAACAGCTTCTTCACCATTCTTAGTCTGTACTGTAAAGACTCAGCAGTTGACCTCTGATAGAAAACACTTACTTTACATTTCAATTTACACACAATCAGAAATGTTACACTACAACAAAATGTCAACAATTACTACCAATTAGATCATGCTAATTTTAGATTTACTGTGAGATAAATCTCACCCTACCGTTACCTTTTCCTCAGTAGCATACCAGCACAGAACTGTATGTTGTAGGCATCTATTATTTGATAGTTAAATTTCCTATTTACATGCCAGTGATGAAGCCATAAGACAACAACACGAGGCATTCTGCTTATCAACCACTCTTTCCCACAACCTAATGTCATCATTTCTGCCATCCGCACTTTTTACACAACATTTATTATGTATGCTTAAGTAGAGCAGAAACCTGAATGAAAAGGAATAATCAAGTAGTGTTCCTCAAATGTGACGACCCCAGACGTTTTCACAGTTTTTCAGATCAAACAATTAATTGATTGTCAAAGAGCATAATTTGCGGATTAATAATGAATAGCTGCAGGCCTCAACAGTCTATGTTATTACAGGAAAAAAAATGGATAAGAATAGCGGTGCACCTCTATATTCAGTGCCTTTTTACATCGCTGTGTCCACAACATCTACATGTCAGACTGTGTGCTTGTTTCAACGTATTTGTGCGATTGTGTTGCACGAGAAGAGCTGCTACAACTGTCAGTGCATCCTTTGCAAAGGAATCACTCTGGTTGTTGCATTACAGTGGAGGTATCAGATATCACTACAAGATCCAGCTCCAGCTTTACGTTAGATTTTCCGTGCAAACATGATTCCATCTGTCCTTGACTTTCTGGCTCTTTTACACAAGTCATTAAGCTCAGAATGCTGCAAGATTACTATGAGATAATTCACAGTGCTACCATAATGGGAATACTTTTGTGTCCTTGTCACTGTTCGATTTTACGATAATCTCTTAGATTAGGATATTGAACATTATGATTATGCATGAGCATATGGGCTACTTCTACTTTGAACCGAGTTTTTGTCTCTGCTTTTTTACTTGTTTATATCTGGGATCTGAGCCAAGATTCAAGGTGAACGTGAAACACCCTTCATTTCAGTCTATATTGCATCCCAGCTGTTATTTCACAAGTCTAGGTAGCGAGACGTGTGTTCCATTTTCTCACTTGCGAGAAGCATCAGGGGAGTTTGAGTACACATCGTCGTCATATTTGTACAAAATACCCAAAGCTGCCTGAGAGTATGGCAGAGAAGAATGGACTGATGTAAAGCAGAGAGTGTGTTGTGCTCTGCACCTTAAAAAAAATAAAAAAATGTATTCTGACACCCCGGAGTAGATAGAAAAGATATGAAGTAGATAGAAAACAATGAATAATTCGCTCTTACATTGTAGTGGCAATCAATATTAGCTCTGTACTGTTAAGGAAATCTTTCCACGAGGTTAAGACAACCTTTTTTCCTCTTCAGTCGTTATTGAGCTGCTCCATGTGGGCCTCTAAACATGTCATTTTCTCTGCCTAAGTCAATGCAGCGCCTTTGTCAATTACAAAAAACAAACAGTTTTGTTTCTCTACAATTAGATCTGACTATATGTCAGACTTTGACAGGCGGCCGAAGTGTTATTGGGCTGCTGCTGCGTATTTGTGTTTCTGGTAATGGGGTCTAGTGAACCCCATGGCAGCACTATTCTAGGCTGTGTTCCTAAAGGACCGCTGGTTCTGCGGGGACCCCCCTCAGCCAGTGGCATTGTTACCTGTCAACGGGGCCGCCCGACACAGTGGCAGATCTTTGTATACAAGGAAGTAAACAGCAGTGACACGGAGACACACCAGGAGCTACAAGAACAGCAGCAAAGAGGGAAGCGGCAGCCACAGAAACAGATACGCACACAAATACCGAAATGATAACAGCTTTACAGTACCAACGCAGGCCACATAAACAAATTTCTGTTGCGGCAAATAAAGATGAATTATGTCACAGGTAGAAGCCGAGCGAGTCTTGTTAGGACGAGGCATTTATTCTGCCAGATATATGCGAAATGACATGCAATTTGGCAGAGTTGTCATCTGAAATGGGAAAAATGAGCCTTTATCAGCGAAGGTGGACCTCTTGGATGGTGATGCAATAGAACACCATTATTTATTCACTGCATCTTTCCTCAGGAGTTGTCTGACTTTGTGCTACAAAGGTTTAATGTTTAAAGTGATACCCTGTCAAAAGGCTTTCCTCTCAGCATTAAACCCCTGCAGGTTTAAAGCCTCTGAAAACCCGAGCAGTTATAATCATTACTTTTGTAGTGAAATTGTACAAGCTCGACATTGTGGGAGAGTTCGTTCGAGTTTCAGTTTATCGTTTAGCTGTCTGGCCGCACCTTTACGGTTTGCATTTGCTTTCACATGGCGCCGTTTGTAGCCGCAGCAAGCTGGTGTTTACAGCGGAAAAGACAAAAGTGAATTTTCAGGTGTCCAACCAGACCCCAAATTGATGACAATGTTGCTCCATGCCAGTAAGCAACTATTGCTATTCTGCTGCGTCCAAGTGGCCAGAAACGTCGCTGCGGGTTTAAATAATTCTTCACAAGGTTACACTCATGGCTAAATAAGACATATTAAAGATATTGTTTAAAAATAGAGATAGTAGGACTTTAAAACACATTTTGAGCCAAATGTTCCTAAATTGTGACCGGTGCAAGGAAATACATGACATTACATCTTTAAACTGGTATGAAAAGTCAAACTAAAAGCACAAATACAGAAATTGCTGATTTAAAATAACCACAACCATGATGAAACAATAGTATTCATTCCCATTATTTGGAATCATGGTGTTTCTGAGCTCCTGGTAAATGGAAATCAAGTCCTCATTTTCTTTTTTTTTGCGTGTTTTTGGGCTAAAATAATTCC
The DNA here is from genome assembly GCF_000690725.1 of Stegastes partitus. Taxonomy (NCBI): domain Eukaryota; kingdom Metazoa; phylum Chordata; class Actinopteri; family Pomacentridae; genus Stegastes; species Stegastes partitus. The sequence goes on along the minus strand of NW_007577935.1, from coordinate 43,233 downwards.
AGTAACCTTACGTTAGCAGCAAGAGGGAAGCAAATTGGTTTTATTGTTATTTTTGAATGTGAACTAGCTACTTTGGTGGAAATCTGTAGAAAGTTTAATGTGTTATTTTGATGGAAATTGTTCATTATTTTCTGACATTTTAAAGATCAAATCGTCAACTTAGAAAACAATCAGCGGATTAATCACCTATGAGTGTCATTTTTAGACGTACTTTGATGAAAATGTGCACATTCTAATGAAGACGAGGCACTGTGCACCCTCCGTGCTCTTACGTAAGCAGTCAGTCAGTTATGAAACAGCCTCCTATAAACTGCATTCAGCATCTTAGATGTGAAGGGTTTCCCTCCCGAGCAGGTGCTCCGACACTCAAAGTGCATCAGTGTCATTGTTTCCCTTTGAGGAGAGACTTCCAAAGAGCTCTCAAATTATATCGGGGGATGAGGTTTCATGTTGGAACTGCCCCGAAGACCTTGGGTAATGATCATGATGCTAAGTGTAAAGCCTGATGGGAATAATAAACTCCCCGTGCTTTAAACAGAGGCTGAATATAGTTCGTTAGCTCGGCAGACGCAGAGAGGACTTGATAAAGAAGGCAGGTCAAAACATCAAAAGGGCTCCCAATCAAATCAACCGAAGCTGTTTATGTAAAAGAGTGCTCAGGGATGAGGGCTGACCCAAATGAAAAGCACTGAGTAAAAACTGAGAGACAGGGGCTAACCCAGTTTGATGACATTTATAGAAAATTCAGCCAATCTCCACCCGCATTAGTATACAGATTCCTGGCTACTTCTGATTTGGAGTCTCAGACATCCGAGCCTCTCTACCTCCACACTGTGATTTAATTCATTATGTATGTTTGAATGCTTCTCCTTTTTCTGGAATATGTGAGTTTGATGCATCCATCCATGACCAGCCGCAGCCCATTTTAAGAGTTCCTAGCTTGTTAGGAGTCCTCATGAGCACTCTTCACACTTTCCTGTCTTTGCAAGTGCTCCGTGGACTGTAAAGCTACTTTATAAATCAACTTGTATGAATCATTTTGAAACTCACTTTTCTTTTACTCAATTAAGGAGAAAGCCCAGAAAAAAAAGGGCAGCACTCACCCCCACTTTCTCTCTTCCTCCTCCTCCTCCTCCTCCTCGGTCTCATTTTCTCCCGGTGTCTCCTTCCTCCATCCATTCTCACCACTCTCCACTTCCCATTCTCCCCTTTCCCTTTCCCTTCTCACCCCTTGTCTCGTGTTTGTGTCCCTGTACTCTGTATCCTCACTGTCTCTGTCTCACATGTATCCCCACAGCTCTCAAGGACAGCCGGTTCCAGCTGGTGAATTTCTCTGACAACGAACTGCGGGTGTCTCTGTCCAATGTGTCACTCAGCGATGAGGGACGCTATGTGTGCCAGCTCTACACAGATCCTCCTCAGGAAGCCTACGCAGACATCACTGTCCTGGGTAGGTGTGAGGACGCATGTGTGAACCTCACACACACACACACACACACACACACACGCATGCATGCACTTTTATTGTATTTCGCTCCATTATAGATAGTGAATGTGAAATAATAGTAATCTTTGATCCTGTTATCTTTAGCAACTGAAACAAAATGTCAGCCAATTAGGCTCTCGCGGTGCTCAACAGCATAACGAAAAGGAGCAGATGCTGAAACTGATGGCTCAGACCGCATTGGTTCTGGCAGCTGTGTTGACTCTGTGAATCCCGGTGAATGTTGACTTGGCTGCTCCAAACGATTCCCTATTGAGAGTCAGCTGTGCCACACTTTGATGCTTTGGAGTGAAATTATTCTAGTTAAGCTTTATTATACATGCAGACATCCTGGGGGATTGAAAGGAATTAAAAGCACTTTAAAGTAATTACTCTAGTTGTACAATTGAAACCTAGCTGCAGTATTTCTGAACCAAGGGTTGCATTGAAGAGTCCTTGAAATAAGCACCCTGCTGACTTTTTTGCTTTCAAGTAACTGGAGTTCAGCAAGTTTGCTGTGATGACTAATACAAGGGGAAGAGAGTCGGGGGGGGGAACCGTGACTTATCCTGCTTTTGCACCCGTGTCAGCATAGGTTGTGATCACGTATACTTCTGGGCATCAAATTTTTGGGTAACTAATGCTTAATTATGCACAACTAATTGATGATTTTATGCATGAATTATTGAATGTATCACGGATTCCTTTTGCTCACCTATTAGAGATGATGACTTGTCCAAACATGAGATATTACTGATGGATTGCCGTGACATTTTCTGCAAATATTTGTGATCTGGAGCCGACAGACTTTGGGGGATTCCTAGAATTTTTCTATCACACCATTATAAGGTTGGCATTCATAGTTTTTGATTGAAACATCTAGACAACCTTTGGATGGACTTCCCAGAAATGTAGGATGAACTTTAATAACTTAAAGTGGCTGTAAATGATATTTTTCACGAACCATTTATCAAATGACAGAAAGAAAGAGATCTAGTGATTAAGTCTTTACCCGTATCTGCTGCCCGCCTCGGCTTTACAGCAAGTTTGAGCTTTTTGTTTAGTTTGGCTCACACGCATCAGCTTTTATAGTGTGTCATTTTCAGCCAGACGTGGAGAATTAGGTTGTGTTTACGGGCGAATGGCACAAGTAAAACACGCTGCCTTTATACACACCTGCAGGAGCTTATCTGTTCCTTCAGACGGGTCTGAACAACTGAAAATTGCATGTGAGACGCTTTCTGTATACACAAGTCGAGAACATAGCGGAGCATGTAGCAGCTAAAGAGACAAATATTTCCCTCAGGAGTTGATAGAAACCATGGATGCCAAAAATAGAGCTAACAGAGAGAGATACTGGCCCTGCATTCACCTGGTGGCATATCGTGACCGTAGCTGCTGCATGTGTAAGTACGAACGACTTGTTTGTGTTTCTCGTAAGTGATCAGAATGGTAAATGGTAAATGGTCTGCACTTAAATAGCGCTTTTCTAACTCAAAGCGTTTTACAATGTTTCTCATTCACACATTCACACACACATTCACACACCAGTGGCTGCCATGCAAGGCGTTAGCCTGCCACTGGGAGCAACTTCGGGTTCAGTGTCTTGCCCAAGGACACTTCGACTGTGGAGGAGGCGGGGATCGAACTGCCAACCTTACGATCAGAGGACAACCGCTCTACCACCTGAGCCACAGCTGCCCAAACAAAACAAAAAAAAAAGTGTAACCTAATGGTTGAAATAGTAAATGAAATGTATACTTAATTGATTGCAGTATCAATTGAGTGTGGTCACATTTATTTCAACAGAAGTTCCAGCCATACATTATCTAGCCTCCCTGGAGTCCCCGGGGGGGCTGGAGTCTATCCCAGCTGACTCATGGTGAAGGCAGGGGACACCCTGGACAGGTCACCAGTCTATCACAGGGCTACACTTAGAGACAGACAACCAAGCACACTCACATTCACAGCTACGGACAATTTAGAATCACCAATTAACCTCAACATGTTTTTGGACCTTGTGAGAGGAATCCGGAGAACCCAGAGAGAACCCACGCTGCACGGGGAGAACATGCAAACTCCACGCAGAAAGATCCCGGGTGTCCTCACCAGGCTCTTCCTGCTGTGAGGCAGAGGTGCTAACCACCGAGCCACCTTGCAGCCCACAACAGATTTTTCTTTTTTCTTATAGAAGATTCAGTGATTCTCTCTTAGACTCCCCCAAAAAATCTCTGAAAAATCAATGACCTACCCCACAGGGCAACATCATGTTCGCCCTCCCACTCTATCCTCATACACAACCGTTAGCCGTGTGGGCTGCAGGAAAGATTGAGAGTGCAGCAGTTGTGGACATATTAGATGTTGCATATGAATTTGTGACGAGGGTGTGTTCAAGACAAAGCAGGGTGTTAAGTGGTTGTTTGACGTCAGCGTGTTCCCATGTTTGGCATTAGCATTCAGCAAACACAATGCATCACAGTTGTGAGTTTTTATTATCTCGCTTCATAGATTGAGCATTCATTCATACAGGAGCCCAGTCTCTCTGAAAGCACAAAAGTGCAATATTAGTCACCTTTTATGAAACTGGTAGTAAAATGCAAACGTGTAGATGTCGGTGCATAAACCAGAAGTTCTTGTTTATTGCATTTACATGTAGTTTTTTTTTCTCTCACCAAAGTAGCTGTAGATGCTTTAACAGCATCTTGGTAGCAGTTGACAAACGGAAAGATAGAAAATGGAGCAACAGCCAAGAGCAGGCTTTACTTTTATTCTACACATAAGATGATGGTTTCTCAGGTTATCTGGTTGATTTGTGTTTGTTTTGGGTGAAGTCATGTCACAAGACTAACTTGCAAATGATGTAAAGTCAGTGAGAGTAAGTATAAATAGGTACCTTTCTGATTTCAGAGAGGCGGATCAAAGTGCAAAACGGCTCTGAAATGAGCTGTGGTACATAACTTGGCGGCATATAAATTCCGATTAATGACTGCTTCAGCATTTGTAGCATTATTATTTAAAGGTTAACATATTTTGTGTGTGTGTGTGTACAAATATTGCCATGTCTTCCTGACCGTTGCCATTGCTGTGGGTCAGTCCCGCCAGGCAGCCCAATCATCGAGAGCCGTGAGGACGTGGTCAGCGAGGGGAACGAGACGGAGCTCACCTGCACAGCCATGGGCAGCAAGCCAGCCGCCTCCATCAGATGGATGAAAGGGGAGGAGGAACTGACAGGTCGGTAGAATAACAGCCTCTCCCAGTTTGCTTCACATGCTCCAGGCCTGTCCACTTCTCTGCAAGTCCTGCTCTCTGGAGGCGCTTCCTCTGCGAACAAAATGTAGTTTTACTCTGAAACATTAATGCGTGTTGTACTGATTATGTTGACTGACACGTATAGGAAGATAATCCTACCTGGCATATACAGACAGAGGAGTACATTCTTTCTTTCTTTTTTTTCCTCTTTTGTGTTCTGTATGTGTGTGTGAACCTCCCCTGACCTGAACGCTGGGCTACTGGCTCAGTTACAGTATGTATTTTTATTTAATGTATAAGGGCCATATGTAGCACAAACCACTGCCGCATACCACAGCTAATTTGCAATTGCATCCCTAGATGGGCCTGTAAAATACATGAAACTCAACGATCAAATTACAAAATGATCAAACTGTGCATTCACAACTGCAGGAGCTGCATATTCAGGCGGCTCATGTTATGTTTCTTATAAATCTCATCAAACATTTGCCTCGAAGGCACTTTCATTCTGTGGCTTTCATTTCACAGATGCATGTTTGGATTTAAAATTGCTTAAATATTTACCGTGAACATTTAGTTACACCGCCACTGCTGATAAGATGTGCTTTTAAAACTATAAATCTCTTGTATATATAACCATCTATACATGGTAAACATGGTTATGAACTGGGATCAGCGCATTTTGTCTTCATTTCAGCGCCTTTGGCTGGCTGCAGGCTGTTGCAGAAAGAGGTATATAATCTGGGGTGGTGAAAAATCCTTATTACCTCTCAGTTATGATTAGGGGTCATCAATTATTCATTATATACTTATTGTACAGCAAGGGGGATATTCATTTTAGTCATATCGTATTTACTCAGAGTGGATGTCTCTGAGCTTGTTGTCAAATTATATATGTATTAGAATGGAGAGGATTCATTTGGCTTGTTGAGAGATGAAATATTTAGACAAGAGCGAATCTGAAGCTAAATGCCATCTGTGCCTCCAGTGTTCCCTACAGGAGTCGAAGTCAATTTCTGTTTATGAGTTGTCGAGTGTTGTGTAGGGGAGGGAGAGACAACAGGATGGTTAGATCAGCGAAATGCCACTGACATGCTGAGCAGGGCTAATCCATAGTGGCAGTGGATACATAAAGAGAGCCAGAAAGTCACGTCCTCCTATACCCCAGGAAACACAAATCACTTCTCATTATGGACGTGCTAAACAATTCATTAGCTCCTGCACGTATTGAGATTCAAAGGCACACGTCACAGCGGTTTTACAGAATCTCTCTGATCATGTTTGTCTTAACGTCCGCGTGCAGGCAAGACGGTCGTAATGGACAAAAAAAGAAATTCGCTGTCTTAATTTAAACGCGCCATCAAATTGGGCGAATTGGTTTTGCAACCATTTATCATGCTGGCAGGTACGGGACTGATGGGCTCCGGCCTGCAAGGGACTCAGCGCACAAGGTGGCAAAATGCTTGTTAGCATAAATGACAGCTGCAATATTATTTAAATGTAGTGGAGCTCGGTGCTCAGCTGCTGAAGTACAAGAGGAGATTTGTTTCGTCACACGGCTACATTTAATTATGTGTTTTTAAAGTCTGCATGTGGTCGTGTGAGGCTGCATGCTTTGCAAAGTTAGGAATCTTAGAAATTAGAAATTTTTTTTTAACTATAAATATTAAGTTTTGATTTGGTGCAGCACTGCCTAAAACTTAAAGCTAATTACAAATACAAAAAATAATACTGCCGCTCAAGCATTAAAGCTCTAATTTCAAATTCCGCTTTAAGAGATTTCGGATCGTGGCATCAATCAATAGTCAGTGAAAATCATTTTGGGACTCTCTTTGCTGATTACATTTATTTTTTAAAAATGTTTTTAGTTTATTTGGTCTTATTTTTAATTTGAAGTAGCGTTAACATGTTTTTTTACTGGACCTTCAGAAATCATATTTGTGAATACTGAAAAGGAATTTTTCAATTTTGAACAAATACTCACAAACAGAAGAATGACCTTTCTTTTCCCATTTATACATTTTAGATGAAAATAATTACATTCTACTCACCCACTTTTTGATTCTCTGAAGAACCTGTATGTACATTTCATCTTACAGCCATAAGGTCAAGTTTGTGATGTTTGTTGCCCAATAACCAGTGTCCTCTGTTGCAGACACAAGGTCTTATGATAGCGTGGGTTTTATTAGCTTATGCGCACACAATTCATGCCTTTGTTCAGATTCTTGTCTTTGAAGTGTCAGAACAGGCGAGTGGTTAATGCACACGTCAGTGAGATAAAGACATCATCTGTGCATCATAGAGACACCTGCACAAGGGTAGCTGGGAAAAAAAATACGTGTCCAACATCGCATGAGCAGTTGATGTCCTAAATAGATCATAAAAAAAGAAACAGATTACATGAGTATTACATCAGTAAATGATCAATCCATTCACCTATACATTATCTATATACCGCTTAATCCTCACTTGGGTTGCGGGTTTATAGATGATAAACTGAGCAATTACATGAGTAAGTGATACAAAAAAAAAAATGCCCTCACAAATACATATTCCAATCTCAAGGTTTCACTGAAATTCCATCCCCTGAAGAGGATACAGTTTAATAAATAAATAAAAATCAAGTAATTGACAGTTAATATTAGATCGTCTTATCACATTATAAGGCTTAATAACCTGTAAGTAAATCTGTGAATTCAAGTCAGTATTTTCCGGTTTTTAGTAAATCTGTAATAAATGGCCCTGTTGATATCTAAAGTAATTAGTTAAATAATATACACTGATTAAAAGCCAATAATATTAACTTTCAGGTTGCAGAAAGTTTTGTCTTATAACCAAGATTTTATTATTATTATTATTATCATTATTATTATTATTGGTTTATAATTGATATGTTAACAATTTTGCCCTCTCATGGCTTTGTGACTTTCATTATTATTCTTTGTCTTACTTTGATTTTTTTATCCTCTAAGTGTCGGGAGCTTTGTGTGAAATGAGCAGAAAGCAAAATAGAGTCAGTTGACGACATCTTGAACTTTTTTTTAGCTTATTTGTATTTACCTTTTAGCAGATTGATTTCATCAAACGTAGGCCAAATTAACTATTATCTCCTCCTTCATTACAATATTCTCAAGGATGTGAAAATCACAAGCGTATTTTGATACACTGGTAACAAGAAGCGCCGTTTTTTTTTAATGTTTTCTAAGCAGATTTATGGATGTTTATTCACAATGACATTGGAGTTAATGATAGCCTTGGATAGTATAAGTCACACTGAATCCTAAAATATGTGTCACGTCTCCGAGATGGAGTACCAATTTTGACAAATTGCGGCAATTGAGGAGCACTTTAATCACCTCTAAGAGCCTCGTGTCACAGCAGCTCCCAACTGCTCACCACGCTGGTAAACAGGCCAAATCAGAGGCCACGACAGCAACCAACTTTCCCTTTCATTTCACACACACTGTCTTTTTCTCACATCCCTCCTTGCGGGCCACAAAGCGATTCTCAACAATTCATCTCACAGTTTGCAAACCTTTGGTCTAATGGGAAAAATATTGTGGGTGGAGCGAGTATAAGATGTGTATTATCTTCATTTGAGCCTGCTTTACTCGCGGTAATACCAGAGCTCCAGCAGTTTACTGTCTAAGCCGTGTCGAAACAGTTTGATCATCGGCGGCTCGGCAGTGTGTTGGCAGGCAGAAGACTCGGGTTAGAAACTGACTGAAAGAAAATGTCACCCTGAGAAGAGGCTATGCTTGATTGCACTGGGATTGATCAGTGCTCGATGCTCACAAGAGCGTTTGATTTGACATCTCTGCTGCAACTCTCAAATCTCCTCTGCATTCAGATTCGAGTCCTTCCTTGACCTGATCCACAGTTGTTTTCCTCATCTGGGCCTGGATGACACTGATAATTGACAAGCGTCGGCTGGCCTGTACATCGGTAATGGCTCCGTCTTTATGAGTCTGATCTTCAAAACGTGACTCAGAACTTCTCAGAAGTTTTCTCAGTCGTTTCTCGTAATAAAACAATTCAGCAAGAAGCACGGCGACCAAAAATAATTGATACTAGAAGTCAAATTAAAGACTCTTTCTTGCCCCCCTCCAACAATGCAGAGACAAGTGCAAGCTGTGCTATTTTCCTGACCTTGAATTGTGTTTTGCTTGTCCCTTCGGTATTTTGCACAGCGCAGAGGTCGAATTAGAGACGCGACATCATGGGACTTTCTTGTAGATGAGACACTACAAGACAGGATGGTGCTAATTTGCTGGAAACTGTCTCTTTGAAATTGTATACAGTCAGCTCGTTTTTTTTTTTCTTTTTTCTTTTTTCTTTCGGAAAGTTCGCAGTAGAGCCGTCCACAAACCTGCCACTGGGGGGAGTAAGGTCATGACATGGCACATGAAGCATAACCAAATCTAATTAAATCAAAATCAGATGTGTTTTTTCTTAATTTCTACTTGCTTCATACTACAAAAACAGTCTGTAACTGTACATTACATTAAGTACAGAGGACATGATTGGACTTTCAATACCTCCACAAACAAACTTTTGGAAGTCACATAAGTGCCTCCTCTGCCCTCGCTGTGTATGTGGGTGCACAGCGATGCAGCGAGCAAGACACACTTCCAGCAAAGTTGGTCGAAGCACTTGGTTGTCGCTGCAGGTCAATAGAACCAGAATAGAAAATATAAAAATATGATGCTATCGCTGCAGATTTATGTTGTCCAAATGAGTGATTCTGAGCGAGCTGTGAATAAAAACTTCCTGCTTCGCAATAAATGAAAATGTGTGAAAGGCCTGTTATGTGTGATTATGTGATAGACTTGCCAATATTTAAAACACTAACTAGTCACATCAAGTGGAACTTAATGCATTTAAGTATGTAAACATGCTCAAGAGGAACTACTGAAGCATCAGAATGGGACATGGTTAATGGAAGCGCTCTGATTATTTTAAAAAAAGGGAAAATAGGATGGTTTGAAAAAGAAAAAAAAAACATCCAGTGAGCAGCGCTTCTGTGAGCAGAAATACCTTGGAAATGCCAGATGTCAGAGAACAATGGCTGAGCTAAAGGCAAAAGAAGTACATGTTACAACCAAGGTATGCAGAAAAGCATCTCAGGACGCACAACACACCAAACCTTGAAGCCGATGGGTTATAGCAGTAGAAGAGCACATCAGATGCTAATTCTGTCGACAGGGAAACAGAGACTCACCAAATTTTTAACAATGAAAGTTTGGAAAAATGTTTCCTGGTCTGATGAGTCTCGATTTATGCTGCAAATTTCAGATATAGGGTTGGAATTTGCCCTAAACAGCATGAAAGCATGGACCCATCTTGCCTTGTATCAACATTTCAGGCTGCTGGTGGTGTAATGGTGTTGGGGATATTTTTCTTGGTACAGCTTGGACCCCTTAGTGGCATCATTTAAATGTCACAGTCTGAGTACTGACCAGTAGCTGGCCGCGTCCATCCCATTATCATCATCTTCTAATGGCTACTTTCACCAGGAGAAGGCACCATGTCACAAAGCTCACATCATCTCTGACATGAAATGGGTTCCACACTCACCAGGTCTCGTATCAGGAAGACGCTGTTCACAAATCTGCAGCAACTGAATGATGCTGTCATGTCAACATGATGTACCAGAATCTCTAAAAAAACGAAGAATTCAGGTAGTTTTGAAGGTGAAAGGGGGTTGAATTTGGTACTAGCAAGGTGTGGCTAATATAAATATGAACATCATAGATTTTCCATTCATTCACTACACAATGCCTGAAATGTGTATCACGCAGTCGAAAAGAGATGGAGAACAAGGATTTTGTTAGATGCATACAGTGCGACGTGCCGTACACTTAGACGATCGTTGGTGTTGCGCGGTCCAAATGCAGCGCTGTGATTGTTATGAGGCAATTAGTGTGACTGGCCGAGAGAATTATGACTAATCGCCACATCCCTCCAATTCACACTCCACTCCATCCAACTCTTTGGCTCACAGGGCGCTGCTTCTGGCAGGTGTACTTGGAAATGCCCTCATTGACCTTACAAATGTGATCTAATGCGCTGCGCCGTGGTCTTGTGATTGCATGGTGACAACACAGCTCTTATTGTGAGGTTTCTGTTGGCAAGGACGAAGTTACTGATGTTTACAGGACTCCCACTAAAAGTGTTTTGGCTTGAATTTTGATGTTTCTACAGTTAATGGCGAAAAATGAACAACATCAGATACGTGCTTTTATAGCTACAAAACAGTTTGCATTCTACATCCTATAATACCTTCAGTCATTTTGGACAAAACAGCGAGATAATCACAGTTTCTGAAATGAAAGCCATTTATTTTTTTTTATGCAGTCTCTTCACAGTGTCACACTTTTTTATCCCTGCTGTTATTATTATTATTACTGCTACTGTTATTACTCACTTACCCTTCTCACATGGCCAGTGTGCTTTTCAAACAGCCTGTTCTCTCACCACAGTTGGCCGAATGGTCAAATTTAATGCCCACAAGTGCACTGACCACTTACTGATCCCAGTACTTTAAATTTTATGTAGGCAGGTCTTGGGTGAGTGGGTGTATGTTGCATGGGGTTAATATCCATCAAGAGGCCACATATGTGTGTGTTGGTGATCATCAACTGTGGAACAACAGTGTTTTGCCCTCCCAGAGTCCAGCCGGGCTCCCCTGTGACAAGGCTGAAATGGAAGTGTGCTGCAGGTCAGTGTGGGGCTGTAATTATTTCCTCACTTCATTAAGTGCGAGTAAACCATCACACTCAGCACTGCGGCTAATGCGATGCCCCTGTGGCATTGTAATGCTCTCTAAATGAATGCCCCTCTGACAGCCTAGGGCCTAGTGGGCAGCAGATTACTGCAGGGTTAGCCCCAACAATGCTCAACCCTCAAGCAGCAGAAGCATTCATTATCGGGGGCTTGATATGACCCAGGCGCTCCTCGCAGTTCTCGTCAGAATCCAAGGCCTTGGGCCCGTCTGAGTCCTCTAAAGTCTTGTCCGGACGCCACACCATCGAATCATAAATTAAATGTAAATGCCATCTGAAAGTACCCCGCTTTGACAGGTTATGTGCTCTTAATGGCGATGGCTGTTTGCCTCATTATAGCCGCCGCGGTTGGTGCAGTGCAGGATTTGAGGTTTTGTTTTGGAGCTGTTTAGGCATTAACTGTTTTTCCTGTCGTGCTTGTGATGGTTTTTCTAGGTGAGACAACGGTTGAAGAGATCGATGAGAGGTTGTTTGCTGTCAGCAGTCGGGTGAGATTTTCTGTCACCAAAGAGGATGATGGAGTGTCAGTGGACTGCATCATTGACCACCCGGCTGTAAAGGACCTCCTGGCTCAAAGACACTTGGAAGTGCTGTGTGAGTGACCCAGAACTGTACGTTTTCAATCCCCGAACTAAACCAAAGCCCCATACAGTGAGGCTATCTCATGCTTGTGCAATTCGGGGGGCTTTTACTTAGTAGGGGGGCTGTGGTTTTGGTATAATAAATCCCATTACTACCTTTCAGATTATACAAGGGACCACCCACTAATGAACACAATTACACAATATTAAGCCAACAGAAATTCTTTAAAATTTACAGGCAGAATAACAAAGAAAGTACACAGACAAACAAGCAACACAGACGCCACACAGAGACCACTGACAGACTCCTTTGAAAGTCACCAGGTATGCATTTATGCCACTTGAAGAGAGTCAAAACATACTCCAGAGTCTTAACTACTGTGTCGACATTGACGACGAAGAACAGAATTAGGCTTTATTGATTTTCCAAACCCATAGGGAGACATGTGGAACTGAGACTTGCACATTACATTTTTTTTTTTGCGCACAATGAAAATCGCTTGTGTTAAATTAACCCCTTTAAGACCTACGCTTTTAAAAATATATATTTCCAACCAGAAAAACATCCCCAAATTCACTCAGTACCGTTCCTCAGCTGTAAGGTCAAAATGAGCTACCTTGGGCTCGAAGAATAAGAGACATTGGTGAGAATTTTGAAATAAAAGATGTCTCCCTATTGGAAATGAGGTTGTGAAAACTCCAGCAAAAATTCACGGTTCTACCTTGACCTAAGCAGAACTGTAGATTTGAGAGTAAATATCAGCCTCGTAACACTGAGTCGACGCTACCGAACTGAAAGCAACAGAAAAGAAACTCGATAAATGCTTTCCATCTGCGTGTGTCCTGAATGTTCTACACTTAATAACCTTCAAAAATGGTTGCATTTGATACAGCAAGGGTGGAAGGAGTTAATGCACCAATCTAGGTGATTGTGTGTATCGTGCGCAACAAATAAGTGGAGCTTCTCTGTAGATCTTTGAGCAAATATCATCCTAGCCTCAAGGGGTTGTGATTAAATTATGTTAAACTCTTTGTCTCTAAGTTTGACTGAAAATAAATGCAGAAAGCAGCCATCTGGAAGGGCCATCGTGGTTAAATGCAGTAGGATCTACCTTCTTTCTTCAACTCTACAATGGAGTTGGCGACTGCAAAGTTAGCATTAACCACAGAGTCGCAACAGCTGCATTTATAAGAAATATACCCGAGATTTTGAAGCATTGCTCCACTGACTTCTGTGGCCTAAAATCTCTCCTAAACCCAACTTTATACTTGGGTGTGGTCAGGTGTAGTTTGCTGCACTTGTACTAAGCTGTAAATTATAGGATGACAATACATGACTGCTGCCCAGGTTGTGCGCAAGTCGGATTACCAACCAAGCAGGGCTGCTCTTTAGGATGGTGAAATGTGTCTTAGGTAGCTTATCTCCTGACCATCGGATCATAGATGTACTGTATGTTTTTTTCCACAACCTTATCTATAGATCATGCAGCTGGCATTTAAACCTCAGCAGTGCCTTGAACCCGTGGGGATACAGTCACCATCAGGGGAAACAAAAAAAAAAAAAAAAGACAGAACATTGTGCTCAGGTGTCAAATAATGTTTAGGTGTTCTTTTTAACAGTGCATTGATTGAAGAGCTGAATCAAGCTCGCTTACACTGTTAAACATCAAAGAAAGGTTAAGGTATCCTTTTGTAGTCTGTGTAGAATATTAATTTTTTTCAGGTAGATAACTGTTTTGTTTGACCTTTCAAGGAAAAAGAGAAAGCTTGACTGGAACCGCTTGACATTTTGGTAATCTTTGGCTAGCATTGATAAGAGAGAGAGAGAGAGAGAGAAAAAAAAAATCATTCCGCTGTAAGGTACTGCGGGCCGACTGGATGATGCCGAGCACATAGGATGATCATTTCATCTTCCTCTATGTTTCACTCGTGGCTGTTTTTCTTTCATTTGGAGGACTGTTTCTTTCGGCGCTTCACTTTAGAGCGTAATAATGATTTAACTTTCACTATGGCTGCAGGTTAAAAAAAAAAAAAACGGCTGTCATGTTTAAACTTACAACCCCACAGTACGATATTGTAAATACTCTCATCTCTTTTATTTCCAGATAAACCCGAAGTGAAGATCGTGGTGACATATCCTGAAGGTTTAACCAGAGAAGGTGACAATCTGGATTTGACATGTATCGCCGAAGGAAAACCACAGTGAGTACTCGCGCAGATGGATGCACTTCAACACTTGACATTTCTGTTTGGTTTCATATTTTCCACTGTATATCCCCCCACTTTTTTTTTTTTTCCTGCCAGTCCAAACACCCTCTTAACCTTTGCATTTCATTGTACCATTTAAATGTTACCAGTTGTTAGCATGCTGTATAAAGTACATCATTAGACAGGGCCTGCCAATGGCCCTCCTCGGACGATCTCAGATTTGACCTTTATTTCAGATTTCTAGCGTGGATAGACAGCGCCTGAGTGATGTGTGTGGTATTTGTGCTCTCCAGTCCCCATCAGATCAACTGGCTGAGAGTAGAAGAGGATGTGCCGCCTCACGCCGTGGTCACCGGCTCTGATCTCTACATCGAGAACCTCAACAAGTCCTACAACGGCACCTATCGCTGCGTGGCATCTAATGCAGTGGGGGAGGCCTACGACGACTACATCCTCTATGTATATGGTAGGTATTACGCTTCATTGCACTTGATGTTAGGTTGGAGTCCTCCATCACCCTTTCACATCACCTCTATATATTGCTTACATAGACAGCCTGCAGTGGGTGGTTAGGACATTGTATTGGAATGATAAGGACAGAACAGAAACGCTTTTTTTCAAATGTATATAGATGTAAGCCATTATCGGAGGGGTTTAAAATCACAGAAGGTGGCTGCTGTTGACAAATCCACAAAGCTTCGTATTTATGCCGAAGATCTGCGCTGCCGCTGTGCAAAGTAATGAATAAAGTTGCTGTTGACTTCGGACTGGCATTTTACAAAACCCAGCAAGTCAGATTTTATATGGCAGATTTATGTTTTTGAAGCAAGAGAGAAAAGTAGAAAAATGAATCAGATGGAAAAACAGCCTGCGTCTCCATATGCTGCGGTCAGTGAAGAAGCCCAGAGCCTGGCTACGTGTACATGTCACGTTGGACGTACTTATCGTGAATGTTTTCCCCGAATTCACCAGTTTTCAACTCAGAAATATGGTTTATTCTACTCGTTACCTGCTGCCTCTTCCGTTCTGTGGAGCTTGCTTTTTCATTTTGAAGTTTTGCCCATATGTAGGTACTTTTAAGAGAACACTCCACTGATTCAGCATTACACTCATAAAACGCTGTCTCACTCATTATCTGTCTTATTGTAGTACCTGCTAATGTAGCTTTAAGTTCTCAGCAGAGATGAGGTCTTTTCATCTAATGCCACATTCCCAGTTCATTTTTCTGATATTTATTCATTTTTCAAGGCAGCTTATTGGAGTTCACAGCTCCTTCACAAGTCTCCCTAGATATGAATGCAGCATTTTTTCTTTCTTATGTGCTGATTGTTGCATTATATATTAAATATTTTCCTTTAAATCACTTTGACCATCACTTGTTTATGGCTGCACCGTGTCTGGGAATAGACATGATTCTAGTGATGCCACCTTGATTTGCACCATATTAAACTATCACACTTCAAACTGCAACTTTGCACTTCTTACACTTTGTGACCGCTCCACTCCAAATGGATTTTTATTTTTATTTTTTGTATATACCCGCTTTTAAACCATTATCACATCCTTTCTTTCTTTGTGTGTTGTGCCCCGTGCACTTTACACCATTCGCTAAGATTATGCAGACATGCATTGCCACCCTTCACATCATGAAGTTCATGCACATACAGTATATTCCTAAGAGCGAAATTACCCTAAATCATCATAAAATCGTGGACTGTATTGGCTATTACTATTCGACTTGCTTTTTTTTATGATCAATTGGCTTTGGAGCTGTTGACTTTCATCGAAGTGGGTGGAATTTCAATGTGTCCTGCAGCCAACCAGTAAAGGGCAATAGAGGGACCATCTCTCCCAGGACTTGACTTTAAATGCCACAGACAGTTTGCTGCTCTTGGTTAACCTCTCTTCATAGAGGCCGCATTTTCTTTTTACCTTAACATGACTGTCAGCCATTTCACACTAATTGCTGCTTCTTTGTGCTCTCTTTAACACATCACAATCCACAACAACTACAAAATAAAGCCAAAATGCATTACATTTATGACTAACACAGCTATTGCTATTGCCGGTGAATTCACTTGGATTCAATCTGAAAAAGTTTTTTTCCTCCCCAAACAACTGTTTAAAGGCACCAGGCATCTTTGCACTTGAATCCCTAAGGGGGCACAGCAGGAGGTAACTGTTTGAAGTTTTTAAAGCTCCAAGGACTTCATCATTTAGAAATCTTGTAACGTGACGTCAGTGAAGCACACTCTCCTCGGACCTTAATTTCCTATTTTTGGTGGCTGGCACAGCGGATGGGGATGAGGGCAAAATAAATTTTCAGCAGGTGCAGCCATTGTTGGTGAGTTTAGCTTTCTCTCCTTGGAGTGCTTGCTCCCTGCTGTTTAGAAAAGCATTTTGTATTTCACTCCCAAGTTTCAATTTGTTTCTGCCTGTGTGCCAAAAACATTGTCTGCCAGTGACCAGACCCGCAACCAGGAATGAGGGTGAATCTGATGTTTAGGCTCTCAAGCAATATGTGCAAAAATGTATTTCTGGATCCCCAGTGTACATATTAAAATGGATTTTTATTTTTTACTTCTTACTCTAGTGCTTGTAAGGCTTTGTGTTAAACAAATATCACTGTTTGGAATAGTAATATTTCTTGATTGTAAGATTAGAGTTTGCTTGTCCCTATTTATATTTAGATTTAGACATACCTGTCACTGGAGTCACGGCAAATCCAAGATGCAGGAACTGAGGCTCAGAACTTAAAAGTCTCCTTCAGTCGAAAATGTGTTTCGCTCCCTTTTTTGTCACTTCACTTGGGCCTCACTGTGCAAAATGACAGTAGAAGGATGTTTTCACACTCATTTGCTGAAGTCTCTCAGAGTTCACCTTAAATCAGAGTTTCAGATGTCTACATACGGGCAGGTTATGGTTGCATTGCAACTCGTTCTTATAAATTCTGGTGCAATAGGCAAATAATACACAAGTGAAAGTGACCAGAAACGTAAAGAGTTCAATGGATGTACACTAACAAGAGCCTTTTCACTGAGGGTTTACAGTTACAGTTTTGAAACTACTAATACTCATTTAATATCTCTGTATTATCACATCCATCCATCCATCCATCCATCCATTATCTATACATCGCTTAATCCTCACTAGGGTCACGGGGGGCTGGAGTCTATCCCAGCTGACTCAGGGTGAAGGCAGGGGACACCCTGGACAGGTCACCAGTCCATCACAGGGCTACACTTAGAGACAGACAACCAAGCACACTCACATTCACACCTACAGACAATTTAGAATCACCAATTAATCTCAACATGACCAACATATCATTTGGCTGATATTATGGGTAGATATGGGCCTATCACACATATATTGATATTGGATGTTTTATAGCAGTTGTATATATATATCGATATGAAAACTTTCTTTGACAGAACATCATACAGAAATTGATGCTTTGATGCATAGTTTCACAAATCACATAGTTTGTCCAGCAGAGATCCTCAGACTCTATTGTTCACTATCAGCTCTGTCTGCAGCGCATACAGCAGAGTGCATATCACAGCTGAGCAGACTGTGTTGTGGAGTCACGCAGTGTCTTTATGGTAAATTGGTAAAAGTTAATTAACAATGACCCGATCACTCGATCAATCAAGCTTTACTTTACATGTGACTGGAGGGAAACTTTGAGATATAATAAATTATTGCACCTCAGCACTTTGCACTTCTGTTCACAATACTTTTCCTATTGGCATCAAAAATGTACAAAAAATAAATTGTGAGCAAAAAATTTCTACATCTTTCATCTTGAATATTACCCTAATTATTTCTATATATGTTTGACATCCAGTTTCTGAGGCTTGATTTTGAGTTTCACACCCATAATGTTCTCCAGTGAGCTTTTTCTTATCGTAAAATCTCACTTCTGTGGTATGAGGAGTCACACTGATTGCAGAACAACAGCAGCGGCTAAATATTTAAATGAAGCGGTCTGATCTCTCCAGATAAATTCTAGAAAGAGACAGGACAGCTCTGTTTAAAACATCCATGGTGGTTTATGCTATAGTACGCAGCATGTCATTATATCTGATTCATCATGTTGATGTCAGATTTATCCTCTGAAACCATCACTCACATTTGAACCTAACGTGCCCAAAGCAGCGGCATCAGATGAGAAGCGCCGAGGCTCCAAGTGTTATGCGAAAATGGGCTTTTTTTTTTTGTGGATTTTGTGCAAGACCTGATTGCAGGTTTCAGACTGGTGATATTGTTTTGATTATTACTCAGTCTGCTTGTTTAGGTCATGTTGACAGCCATGAACTGTGTGTCAAAAACTAGCAATGTAACAATTTTATTATTTTTTCTTTTTTTGGGTCGGGCTGATGAGCAAATATTTATGGCAGTTGCTGAAAATGTGCATTTGCGAAAATAAATGCATTTGTAATGGTTTTCACGTCAACACCATTTCACCAATTGTGGGCCAAGTAGTGAATAGGATTTTAATGGAAGGACAAGGTCTTGGGCAGAGGCGGCAAAAAACCTGTCAGAGTCAGGACGAATTAAAGAAGAAAAACAGGGATGTTGGAAACGTGGGGCCAGTGCATTTTTTTTTTTCCAGTTTGTAAGAGGAACCTGGGACTGAATTTCTACACCTGGAAACTTTAAAAACTTGTGAAATAACTGCCTCCCGAATGGTTTACTTGAATTTACAGGAAGAATAACCATGTGGGGTTTTAAGAATGCCTTATAAACTGGGCTTCGATCACAGCAGGACCTCACTAATCCAAATCTCTGAGGTACAAAGCATTCAGAGAAGCACTGGTATTCCAGTTTGTCATTGAAATATTTTCAGTTGCACGACTAAAAAAATAACTCCCAGGGTGCGGTTAATGGAACATACACAGATTTTCTCATCATCATACGTCTGGCGTTCAGCGGTTCTTTAGGTTGGTTGATGTTCAGAGGAATAATGTGTTTCTTTCACCAGCTGACATGTGTGACTTTGTCACTGTGACATAGGTTTCCTGTGACTCTCATAACTCTGCCGCCCCATGGTTATTTATCATCATGCTCTGCCAGGCAGATGATGACATCTGCTTGTTCCCAATGGGCCCATAATGATCACTCCCAAACAAAAGGACAGCATATGCCGGCAAATAGCTCACTCAAGGCAGACTTATTCAAGCTATCATGACTAAATTTCTAATTGGTGTGTAAAGATTCCTCTGAAACTAAGATTTACCGTCCTCCCTCTTTGAGTAAATCCTCTCAGATTCCGAACAAGTAGGAAAACCACTTTTTTTTAATTCCCCTACACAGACCTTTAAAGTAGTAATATAATATTCTAATAGTTCAGAAATTTTCCCTGAATTGCCTGCAGGCATTTAAGAACTCGTGCATGATGTGTGTCTACTGCTGTTAAATTCATGTACCATTTGATTCGTGCTGTACACTTGCATGAATGATTGAATGCAATGGGAAGCGAATGTTCTCTGGTCCAAAATGAAACCTACACTATCTATATTATCAATGCATGTGCCTTTGGCCATGACTTCTTCAATTAGCAACTTGATCCACATATTTTACCAATTTCCATTAAGCACTATTTCTCCAGTGTGCGAGCCTTGGAAGCTCCATGACTTCAGCTCTCTGTAATGAGACACAGGAGATTGGTAAAAGGTGCTCAAACTGCATATCATTATGCCTGTGACTCCCCCTTCCTCTTTTTCTGGAGGATTTAATGCCAGACAAAATCGCGTTGTGGTCCACGCGGGGGTTTGTTGTCCTGCGGTAATCGTTTTTGCAACAGTAGCTTAATTTGTGTGTTTCTGCCAACAAACATCAGTCTTATAGCGGTGATAACCTTGTGCTATTTTTGTGTAGCGTTTCAGCAGCAGCGCACAACCTCAGCTGTCCACCGGTGCGCCCCTCTTATCCAGCCTGCTAACTTTACTCTCACATTTTTCTACAAAATTACCATTTTTTCTTCCCCCCTACTCTCTTATCTGGCATTTTTTTTTTTCCTCTTCTTTTTGCTGTTTTGTTTTGCAATTTATGAGCTCCTGTTAAAGCCACCACACACCTGTCAAAGGAAGCCTTTTGTTTAACTAAGAGCAGGCAACAAATAGTTTCATTTTAATGAGTTGTTTTGTTCTTGATAAATATTTGCTTGTGAGAATTATTGATAGAGCCAGGCGGAATTGTCCATCAATTCTCTTTTCATCCCGCCGCCACTCTCTACCGGTGCTGGTCCTTCGGGCTCTTCCTATTTCAAAAAGACTAATGACCTTTCACTGTGCGACAGCCCAGACAGGTGTGAGGCCGATGTAAATCCACGTCAAATCAAGTCCTATTGTGGCGACCGTATTGTATGTGGCCGGTTGAAAGGCTGAGAAAGAGGCTTGTCATGCTGGGTGTGTCTGCAACAGGCTGTGAATTGTGCCCCCTGGCTGGTGGTGGTGTTGTGGGGGAGAGTGTCGGCCAAAGACGAGGCCTTCCTCTCTCTCTCGGAGGCGACCCGGCGTTATAACTCACACATACGGCCTGTTGGCAGGACAACAACACTCCCTTTTACCACCACAGTTGACTTTTTGACCTATCAATCTTCCGGGGGGACAAAAAGTCAAAAGATTCACAAGCCACGGGAAAATTTGGGGTTTATCAGGGTTTTGACATAACACGAGCAGACAGGACTCATGGGCCTCGCTGTTCTTATGAAAGGCTGTCAGGAAGCTGCGTCCTTGTGAATCACACTGATTTTATCAAACATGCAACACAGTGTGGAGCCATTTTCGACACTTCAGCTTGTAGATTATTCTTTTTTTTTTTTTTCACAATATCATTACATGAATTATAATAGCCTCTTTTACAGCCTTTGTTTATGGAAAAAAAAACTTTATGCAAAAAGAACTTTTAAGCAAGAGAAATAAATACGCTAAAAAAAAAACAAGCAAAATATCTTCCCTGCTGTTGTGTTGGCAGGCAGGTTTAAGCAGGCATAGATAAACAATTTCTCCTACATTGTTTCACTTTATGGTTAAATTTTCTCATATCAAATTCCTCACTGATACAAATGCTCCCTGAAAATATGGCCCCTCCAAAATACACTCATATTTCAGCCCTCATAATGCTGAGCCCAGAGTCATCCAGCCTGGAAATTGCCCATGGAGAATTCTTGTTCGTCTGGATATTATATGTGCCACATCCTATCCCGGCCTTTGTGAAGACCCTCATCCCTGAATGGCCAATTTCCCTCTTCCAGACACTGACATTTCAGCTATCATACCGCCTTCGGTCACAGGGAAAGAAATCTAGCCCACCCCTCTCTTCAAATACTGTCAGTGGAGAATCTCTTCCTGATACCCTGATCCCCCCTACCACCATCAACACCACCTCTGCCATACACTCCATCCCCGGCGGCAACATTATGCTGTCCTTGATGTTTTATCATTAGTTTGGGAGTGTGTGGTCCCCCACTGCTGTCTTTTGATGGAGTGCAGACAGTAAAGGCATGGAGACAGCCAGCCAATTTCCCCTGCTGCGACTCTCCCACAGCAAGGGGTCGTGCTATCTTCCCCCTGCACCAGCGCCTGGCATATATTCCCCTGATGAGGGAAGCTTTCAGCTCTCCTTAGTACCATTGCATACCTGAATTGCCCTCCATTTTGTCTTTCTGATTATTTTGTTTGGGGGGTTAGTGACAGGCCTAATCAGTACAGTGTGGGGCAGGAGGATGCTGCTCGGGGGCCGCACCACGCTGCAGCGGGAGACCACCAGAGTGGTTTAATTTGCAGTCTGACTTAATTATTGAGACCGTGGAAAATAGCAATACCTTTCCGTGATTTCCATTCACATTATTATTCATAGTTAATTAGAAAATTTATCAAAAAAAGAGATACAATAGCTGGCCGTAATTAAATATAATACACCCCCAGAACAGTGAAATGTTGCTGTCTTTTTCTTTGTGTTTTTTAGCCATGATAGCTGCATGGGCTTTAGGTATGAAAGGGTTGATGTGCTGCTTTGCTGTCGCTTTGGTCTAGACTGGAATATCAGAACAATTACTGGATGGATTACCATGAAATTTGCTACAAACATTCAAGATTCCCAGATGATGCTTTGGAAATACCTTGGTGATTCCTTGAGTTGTCCTGTAGCGCCATCATGAGGTTTTGTTCTCAGCGAAATGAGCCAGCAGCTATTTGATACACATTCATGGTCACCAGAAGATGAATCCTAATGACTCTTCTGATCCTCTGACTTTTCATAGACAGCCTCCAGGTTTTCACTTCAATATCTCAACTTTAACTGATGGATTGACACAAAATTGAGTCCAGACATCCACAAACTTCAGATGATGGATGTTAAATGCTTTGGTAATTCATCAACTGCAGTGCAGCCGTGGCATTGAAACTTTTGGTTTTTAGTTAAATTCGGCACGCTAACTAGCTAAAATCAGATGTCAAACATGTTAAGCATGTGGACATCACTTTAAACATGTTAACATGCTGATGTGAGCTGTAAACAGGTTCTTATTTTATCTTAAAACAACAGTCTCAGATGAACATTAAAACATGGTTTGCTGTGTTCCTGTTCATGTTGGCTGTTAAAAATATTCATGAAAGAGATGTTTCCAGTGGAAGAAATGGCACACAAAACCCACAGTCCTGATTAAGTGTTAAAAAAAAAAGGCTTCCAAAATGTATCGTCAGTGGTCTGACCTAATCAAATTAAATTGGTAACTTCTTTCCAGAACCATATTCCCTCTGTTATTTTGTGTTTCTGTGCTGAGCTGCAGTGGATGATTAGTACAAAAAGAGTTCCTGCTAAAAAGATACTCACTTGAGCTACGGCTAAAGTTTGACTTTTTTTTTCCCCTCCAAAAAAATAGGGACGGTGGGTTTTGTCCCACATCTCTTACACTGATTTGGAGACAGTTTTTCTTCATTTATTGACCCTCGTCACCTTTTTTTTTATGACCAGGAATGATCACAGCAAACAAATTCTTTCCCAATGTTCGCTTATGCGCCTCAGTTTTGTTTTAAGGTCGATATTTAAGCCTCACAGCTGCAAGCATGGGCTCACGGTAACTCACGCAGCGGCTTTAACATGTGCATGTTATGATTTTTGTAGTGCAGCTTCTCATCTTCAATGACTTTTGTCTCTTTCTTTATTCTTGTCTTCCTTTATTTCTTATACATGTTCTTTATTTTTTTGACTCTTTTCATCTAGATGCTCCCACTACTATCCCCACACCCACCACCAACCCAGTCAACACGCAAGGTACTGTATGCCCCCACTGCTGTCCCTCTCAGCTATCATGTGTGTTTGTGTGTGTGTGTGTGTCGGCTTGCATGCACGTGTGATCGGGCGATTCGGGGGAAAGAGATCCAGGGCTTGTACCTACAGCTACGAGAGACTGTGGATGGCCAGTTTTAATCAGATAGCGCTGCTGATAGGTGACAATGAGGACGGGAAGTGCAGGCCTGTCAGAGACACCTGTCACAGCCTTGTCCAGTCACATGTTTGATCTGAGAAAATTTAGAGACTCTGCTTTGCTGTTCTGCTATCTTATCAGCATCTGCAGCTATATCTCGCCCCGGCCCATCCATCATATTATAATGCCCTTTACATCTCCTCTACAAATGCCAGTCACATTTCGTCTTTTGCAAGGCCGAAAAACATCAATAACTATTTTCTCAAAGACATATGAAGTGAATGAAAGGCAGTTCATTTGCAGCGTTTCTCGCAGAGCAACCTTTTGGCATCCTCTGTACACCCGGGTTTTTAATACTTTGATTTACCTCTGCAGCACAATTTCATTTCAATATCAGCCATTTAAAAAAATTTTTTGCTATTATTTCAAAAGCAGCGTTAAGGCTAGGCAGATGGCGAGGCAACCTTGGGAGTTGACATTTGGATATGCCAGAATGTGACATTTCAATACAAAAAAAAAAAAAAAAAAAACTATCCTTAAAGAATAGATCGGTTTATCAATAGCTGCTTCAGAGATACAGCAATTTTGCTCTTTTGTCATGACCACTCTGCAATTCATACAAAAAAATCTGCAGCGACAGTATACTTTTTAAAAGGTTTGAAGCTAAGAATGCGTCTAAAAAGCTCCAGTATTTCAATGTGGCAGCTTTTATTTAGATAGCAGCCATTTGATCAAACCACTGGCCTTTCAGTAGTATTTCTGTGCACGGTGCATTTATATATTAGAAATAAGGTCACACGTGTGAGGTTTCCTTTTTCAATCCGCTCACTATGACACAGCTCCTCCCTCACTGCATGTTTAAAATTACCCTCTGAAATTACTTCTTCAGACCTGCCTTTTTTATTTCTTGCCTCCGCTGAAGTACCTGCAGCTCTTCACGCCACTGATCTCGCCGCACGTTTACAACCTCATCTCGGCCGCTCCGACTCTCTGGGCGTGGCGCAGTCAAAACAGGAAGTTGCAGAACTGTGCATTACTCGGCATCTTTCCCCCCCCCCACCACTAAGCTCTCCTCCTCGGAGTTGCACTGATGCATCCGTCTCTGTGTTTTCTGCTGTAACATTCCAGTAATTTCCGAAAGACAGGCTTGAAAGAGGATTTACCGTGATTTATGCAGTACATGCTGGGAGGATGTAATTGAGCTTTCTTGCAGTTCACTACTCTTCTAAATACCCTGTCACAGGGGCAATGTTAAGCTGGCTTGCGGTAGATTGCTTTGCACTACCTTAATCAGCATAACAGCACAGTAGAACGTTTTCCTCTCACCAATAAGGACGTATACAGCACAATTTCTTATTCGCTCATTATAACTACAGTGTGAGTTGGAATGGCCACTACTGCCGCCAGCTGCGATTTTCTGTTGTAATCAGAGGCCGCTGAACTACGACTGGATGTGATCCTGATTTTAAATGTACAATCAGTAAATTTTGGATGCATAAATCTTGGTTATTATCACATCTGTTTTGAAGAGTCTGAATTTATTACCCCCAAAAAAAATTGATTAAAATTGAAAAACTGCTCATAAATTGCAAATCACGAATAGCAGGGACGGCATCCCGCTATTAGATGTGTCACGCTTTTATCGCCTCATGTGGCCAGTCTCACTGTTGTAATTATTAGCTGTTATTTGTCTGTTCTTGTGTGGCAATTTGAAGCGTTTATTCATATTATTCATGGCTGCGTTGTAGGAGGATCAGTGGCTTTGTGTTTGATCTATTTTTATTTTTATTTCGTTTTTTTTTTTTTTGAGTTTGGATTTGCTTTTACCGTTAACAGCGACAGGCTTTTTGTGCGCATTTTAATGTGTTGACACTGGAAAGATTAGCAACAGCTATGGCAGACGCTAATGGGGATCCAATGAAATAAACAAACATACAGGAATAAATAAATGCATTTTCGTGGTGGGACTCCCACCATTTCTCCGCACTTGGATCACAGACCAAATGTACCAACCTTTAATCATATTTTTTACCCAGAGCACTTATGACGGGGGATAAAGCAACTGAATGAACACGCTAAGCCTTTGCAGTCATTCATTAATCCACATAAGCAGCACATCCACGTGGGCACACGATTTTCCCTCTGTAGTAATAAAGAAAACATGTAAGAGGGGTTTCTGTATCTTCTCAACCCACTCCTGCCCCCTTTTGTGCTTCATAATTAATGTAAAAAATAAAATAAAATTGGTTATTTCCAAAAAATGTAATGATTTCATTTGGTAGATTTTCTAGTTGGTGATGTTTTTTTTTTTTATTCCCCTTCTTGCGGTAGCTGCAGAAGCGTCAGTCCAGGGTTTAAATAATGTTTTCTGCTGTGGGGGAGCAAATGCCACGATGAAGTACAGAGACTCACAGTTGTTTGTCTTCTATTCTGTTTCATGTTCAGAAAGTTTCACAGGATTTCATATTGTCAGGTCTTTCAGTGCGTTAAAAGATGCAGAGGGTGCGTTCGTCCGTGTTTGTGTGCGCAGACCACTGGGGAGAGATAAGTCACTGTTTCATAAGAACATTTCTTTCATGTGTTTGAAAGTTTTCAGACCTTGTTCCTCTCTCCATGTGTGTTTATTGAATATTTACACCCAAACTAGAAGCTTTTACTTGGCGCATTGTACGAGGGAAAGAAAAAAAAAAAAGTTGCAGCAGATATCTGTGACCTTCACTCTCGCTGATCGAAACACTTGATCCTGACGTGGCGCCGTGTTTATGGAAAATGAATCATGAATTTCAGCTTGAACGCGGCCGAACGCTGTCCTGTTGGGATGGACGGTAAGATGGTTGCGGAGACAAATAATAGAACCCCACTTGTTCTTTGTCATTTCTTCTGGGCAGAGGGGGGAATTTACCCAGAATCTCCAGCTCTGAAGGAATAAAGGGAGTCTGTGGCGATAATGCTCCAGCTCGTCAGATGCTCAGAGATGATCCGAGGCAGGGACATCATATCCTGGCTAAGCCTCCAGTAACACCCCCTCCCTCCTCCTCTCCCCCAGCTTGTCGGGGGGGGAGCCAGAAGAAAGACACGGAACAAGGAATTATGCTGTAGACTTGATTGAAAGCACCCTATGTTTCCGCAGAGCTGCGGTCCAGGGTAAATTGTTGTTTAGCATGCTCTGGTAGGATCCTGTGCTGATTAATCTAAAGGCAAATAACGGGTGTGTTAGTCTTGTTTTTGTCACTTTTATAGTTCTGTGCCGAAGTCTGTCTGACAAGAAAAAAAAGATCTGAGTTGATAAAAATGTTGATGCACTCGTCTGAGTCGCCTTCAAAGCAATAAGCTTAAGGAGCAGAAGCGAGCGGGGCTCTGAGTGCTGTGTTTTCTCTCCCGATCTTACCTCTCAGGTTACATCCAGGCTGCTCTACCTTGTTGCTGGAGGTTGTTGGAAGCCTGAAATTAATACCTGCAGATGCTACTCAGGCAGGAAAAGGTTTCAGGCTAAAAACATGATGTAATTATCCAAAATCTGTAAAGTATAGAAGTTTGTACTGTAGGGAAGACTGAGGCACAGCATGTTGGTTTTCGATTAACAATTTTTTAAAAGAGTTAGTCGAGGATATTTTATGCATCCTTGAGTAAGATAAACACACTGCTGGGTTGTCCGTAAATGTATTATTGTTAAACCTTATGACATAGTGGGCCCTCACCGTGTAAGAAATGCTTTGTCCATCTTTTGACAGACAAAAACCTTTTAGGGGTGTAAACGTATCTTCTCTGGTTGGCCTTAACCTTTTTGACCCTCTTGGGCAACTCTTCTATAATCAAGCTGCGTGAAAGTTACTCTAACATGAAAATTGTTCCCAGACATCAAAGATACACATACATTAAATGAACGGATCAATAATAAATGATAACCGAGGGGCTAATAATTGATTTTAGTTTCTGTACAAGCAACATACTCATCTCTGTTACATGTGAACCCTCAGAGTTTGTTTCTAGGAGCTTCTTTTTTTTATATAATTCCACTTAATTTGGCCAAAGTGAAATGTATTTGTAATGTAATTTACCTGAAGGATGTTAATTGGAACAGATGGATGGAAAATTCCATTTGAATGCCATAACTTCAGTATTTTCTGCTTATGTGTTGCAGGTGGATCTGTCTTTGACTGATCCATGCGACACATCTGTCAGTCCCTCGTGTAATTATCCATCGAACATGTATGGAAAGATCTATGTATAGATGATAGGTACGTGTGGATGTTATCTATTCATCCGTCTCCTTCCATCCAGAACTAATGACGTCTTTTCCTCTATATCGTGGATCAATAAAGATCTACTAATCCAGCATCTGTTGGGCTATCTGTTTAGTCTTTTCTGGTCCTCCCATAAAGGCTGTATATGATTCAGGGGTGTGATGAGTTAAAAAGGGGATTTCTCAGGTCGACACCCTCACAGTTTGTAGGTAGTACGAAGCTGTAAATTAACTGCCAATAAGAGCTTTGGAAGCAAACATTAAACTGTGCACGAACCTGAGTCTGGCCTCTATACTGCACCCTTTAGAGTTGATAATTCTACTAACAATAATATCATTTTTATTGCTCGCTCGGCTAAGCTGTGGGGGATTTGCAGATCTTTATGACTTTAACATGCGGCGCACAGAATACATACGTGACTCCGGGGTTAATCCCGTGTCTTTGTTTTGACACAACGCATAAGATTTTTCTTTTTTTTTTTGTCTCCTTTTTCTCCAAGTGAGAAAACCATGTGATTTAGTGCCAGATGGTATTTCAGGAATCCATTTCTGGCAGGTTTTCAGACATGTTTCGTTTTCTGTTTCCTCCCTCAGCAGTGGTACATTTTAGGTGTTGGCAGGTTTCCACTGCTGTTTAGTCTTGGGATTCAAGTCTTAACGCCTTGTGCACTATTGACTTCAACAAAGACTGTTATGAGTGCATTTAGTATTCAACATAATTAGTCATTAAACATTTACCAGCGTTGTTTTAACTCTCGCATGTATCATTTCTCTTTGATGTATTTCATTGGAAAAATTAAGGAATCATTTCGAAATGCTAATTCACTTTTTTTTTCACATTTGTTTACTCTGATTCCCACTCTGAATTTTTTTTTTGTTCTGACCGGCATTTTTTTTTTTCCTTTATCTTCCTTTTCAACAGTTATTAAAGACAGAAAATATTATAATGGTCCATTTTAATTGGTCTCCAGGGAGTAGGTTAGTAATGCCAGCCCACCCTGAAGTTAAAAGAGTATTTCACAGCAGTAATATTGTTTTTTTCATGGAGCAGTTGTAAATGATTATGGGAGCTCTTCTCAGCGCATTAGGGTTTGAAGATTGAATATTATGTGCCAATGAAACCGTACCGCGTCCTCATTTTCGGCTGATAAAGAGTATTTCTGTGGCACCTTACTTCACACATCTTTAGGAAGGGAGCAATGATTTCTATTATTTTGTCAACCTTTTCCCTTTGCCTTGATCTCCACTGGAAGTGAAAGCGCATTGAAGGGGAAGGATGAAGTGCAGATGAGTGCTACCCTCCTTTTGTGTGGAGAATTTTGCCAATCTGAAAAGATACAATAAACTGCCATCAAGGAGTTCAAGTTCGCTGTCAAAATTTCCATTCGGTTGCCATTTTATTAGTCGTAGTCAGACCTTCACTCGCATCTCCACTCCTCAGTTAAATGTCATTGTTGAATTTGCACATCTTCAAATCATTGTTTGGGTTATTACAAAGGACTCTGGGAATCTATTTAGCC
This sequence comes from Stegastes partitus, assembly GCF_000690725.1. Classification (NCBI taxonomy): domain Eukaryota; kingdom Metazoa; phylum Chordata; class Actinopteri; family Pomacentridae; genus Stegastes; species Stegastes partitus. Next base: position 13,728 of record NW_007577935.1, on the reverse strand, counting down.
AGCGAGCAGTGGCATTGGAATTCAGCCGAGGACAATGTTGTGCTCTGGTCGGCTACAGCAGCAATACAGAAATGATTTGGTGGAGATTGCCCGCATATACTCATTTCATTACATTCATTTCCTTTTCAAACAGCAACAAATGCAAAAGCCACGGATGTTAGTGCTTCAGTGCTGTAAAAATGGCTATTGACAGTCCTTAAGTTCATTCTGCAGCTCTGCCCCATTGTCCTGCCACTGTCCAGGAAGGAGTTACTGTGAGTCTATTCAGTGCAAGTGACGTTTTGTTTTTTTTTTTCTGTATCAATGCAAGAGAGTCATTGTTTCAATTATACCCATGTAATTACATCTATAAATTGTAATGTGTTTGCGCGTGGAGGAGGGGGACGGTTGGCGCATGTGTTGCTGATATGCCTCGTTATGTGAGCGGAAAACTATTAAAGGGAAAAGAGAAAAAAAAAAAAAAAAAGATGGGAAAACTGAAATTATGTGTCCATGTAATCAGCCCGGTGACAAGCTGGCAGCAGCTCTGATGTGCACGCTGACAGCAGCGGTCTGATAGGATGCTCTGTCACTGAACACCAGCAGCAATTAGTCATTCCAGTACAGAAGATGGGAAAGGTGCGACTGTAAAGCATGTGGTACTGGGAGTTCAGCGGAGCAGATTTCAACACGGCGCAGACACAGGCATTAGTTGCAAATCCTCTTTATTCCCCCATAAATCCCCACGGCTGTGCACATCCTGTCAGGACGCCGGTGTGGGCATGTCAGCACTCCCCGATCGAGCCGCGAGCAGAGCTGTGCTGGCGGTATGGACACCAGCCACATTACAGACATAATCAAATTCTACTTAATTCAAGTGAGGGGCCACAAAGGCTGCTGTAATAATACTGTCTGTCATTTGGAGGCTTTTTTTTTTTTTTTTTTTTTCCTACTCCAAGAACCTTGTGGTATTATAAATGCATATATATTGAGCGTGGACGGCCGCAGGGATTCACACTCTTGATCCTGGATGTGTTCGAGCGCCGGATGACAAACTAATCCACGCAGGAAAAAGAGACGAATGGTAGTAATGACAATACAACACTTTATAAAGAAAGTCTGTTCCAGTTGAGACACGGATCAGCATTTTCCAGAGATGGAAACTGCCTTTTCACTCTGACAAAACACCATGAACACAAGGAGGTGTTGATTCAACTGAACCTGCTGCTGTTGTTGTTGCTGTGATGGTGTCTTATGATGTTTCTGCTATTTTGTCCACCTTGTGACCAAAATAACATCTTACAGGAACATAAACGGAACACCTGAGCAATTTATGACTGCACTTCCACACAGTTGGGGGTGGGGGGGGACTCAGGTGACAGATTTAGGGTCGGCCGTAGCTCAGTGTGTGGAGCGTGTTTTCTAATAATCGCAGGTTTATACAATCCGATTCGATTCCTCGTGTCCACATGTGAAAGTGTCAGACTCAAATGGCTCGGCATGTGTATGTGTGGGTGTTTGGACGCGTGAATAAAATGTGTAAAAGCACTTTGAATACATTTAATATAACAATGCAGCCTATTTACCATTAAAAAAGGGGTATTTTTCACAAAATATTTCATCAAGATCCACGTTCACTGGTTTGTTTTCTGAAGCTTTAAGCCACTTGTTGGGAGAGGGGGTCTTCCTCAGACTTTAGTCAGGATACCTGAAGCCACAGGTGTAAAGACACAAATTTAATTTCCAAAAGGCAGCTACGGTATAAATATTTCCTTTTAGCCCAGAAGGTGTTCAATCCTTTTTTTAATTAAGATTTTTTTAGCAAGTACGTGTCAATTTTTGCTTGATTTCACCATTTCTAATCGATTAATCCAACAACTGACTGTTGGTTTCACTGCATGTTGCATTAATCAAATCATTGTTATTTGGTATTATTGTAGAGTAGGTCAGTGTGATTGTGAAACAGGTATGCAACTGTACTAGTTAATGTTATAAACAGTCTTTTAGTTGCTATCATGACCTATATCACCTTTTTCTGCTGCACCAAAATGATTCAGTTTTGCTTTTTAGTCCCCAAATCCTACATTTCCCATAATGCAACCATCTTTTCATGAGAATCTCCCTGTCTGCATAATATTCACATCTAAAACTATGACTGTGTTCTCGTAACTACTGACCTTTTATGTCTGAAATGGTCTCACAAATTGAAGATCTCCACGTTGCATTGCATTATATCACATCTCCAAACAGGCAGAGTGAACGAAGATGCACAACAGAACGCACGCCGGCAATATTTATCGCGTGTATATTGAATTTGAGCCCATGTTTTTTGCAGCCCTCCTCTGAAGTAAATACAGAAGTGATAAACAGCAAAGCGGTGTTCGGTAGTGTCGCGTTCAGTAGGCAACACGAAATGCAACCGACCATAACAGTTGATACTGCGGGTGTTATGGGATTTTTAAGTTTTTCTCTCTGACATTTTTGTGATAGAGTCTTGGTGCTTACTCCGGGCGAATTTTTCTACCTGTTAAATAAAAAACTCTCCCTCGGCGAGCAGAGGCGGCCGAGACCCTGCATGTTTCCTTGCGGATGTGTCAAACGGAAGACAGCAGGGGAGCAAGGTGAGGGCAGGGAGGTGTTGGGGTGTGGAAGTGGAGGGAGGAGGAGAGGAGACAGGGGCTGTGCACAGGCCATTTAGTGGGTGCATGTTCATTAGCATGGAGCATGGGCCGTTCCCTCTCCTCGGGGAATGAGCTGTGCTATCTGACATCCCTGATACAGTAAACAAACTGCTCCTTGCACATCCCTGCTTCACACACGCCGACGCGCAGCAGCTCGCTCCGTGAAGGCCGAGTCCATTTTAAGAGGGCGCTCAACTGAAACAAAACTTTTCTCTCATTAATTAGTTTCATTGTAGCCCCCACTTCCAAAGATGTCCCCGTGCCAAACGAACGCAACTCGAGCAAGGTGTTGTTTTGTTTTTTTTGTTTGGGGTTGAGATGTGACCGGCGTCGCTTGTCTCGGACCCCCTCAACTCGACTTATTACGCCCTCGCAGCGTTGAGAAATTCTGCACTCTCCGCTCGTCTTTTATCAAAATCATTCAAGTTCAGAGCATGACTAGTGAGATTGATGGAAAATTGAGCTGCTCTCTCATGCAGCAAAGAACAGTGCAGCCATTCCCTCACCCGCCACTCCTCCATCAGTCCAAATGTGCACAGATATAGACTATTGATAAATGCCTCTGAACTATTCTGAGACTGGAAATTTAAAGGCTTCAAATTTTTTTGCCTTGTTCTTCTGTGGTGCACGGATAAATCTGGCTAAGTGCTAGACAGCGATACTCTCTGACACCTGAGGCAGCCACGTATTTCTCTGCATGGGGACACCGGGCGCCAATTTATCTCCAGACTTGTGTCTATTTCTGATGATTGAGCTCTATAACTTCCAGAAATGGCCTCTTAAATCAGAGTGTATTTTACAGTGTGTGAACTCTCGCTGAAATTGCAGACGGTGTCTACTGTTTCATGGTGAAATAACTGTCTTAAAACATTTTTCAACATCGCTCACTCAAGGGGCGCGGGCAGCCATTTCAGCGATAGAAGCCCTGCAAACGTTCGTGTAACGAGCTGGGTTCGACAGTATAACACCGCAAATGTGTGCTTTATTACTCGGAGAGACGTCTGGCTTCATTTAGACATGTTCAGGCAGTTGATAATGTTTTCTTTTTTTTTATTATTTATTAAAGGAACGTGTTTTGGCAAATATGCATGTTCACGTCTTGCTAAGGGATAGATGAGAAGATCGATACGACTCTCACGTCTGTATAAACATGAAGCAGCTAGTTAGCTTAGCATAAAACAAGAAAGTCACTGTGGCAGGCAAAGAAACAGTCTCACACACTGGCTGTAATATTTACCTTAAAATCGCAAGAGTGGTATTGATTTTCTCATATAACGCTCTGCAGTAAAGCAAATAAACCTGCTCCTTAAAAAAATAAAGTTAAATGTGTCACTTATTTTTGGTGAATTTGAATTAAGTGTAAATTTGAATGGTGTCACAGCCAGTGGAATGCACATTAAGGTGGGAGGAAGAATGAAAAATCCCAGTGAGTAAAAGCTCATTCTGGTTATTATCAGGCTCAATTATTGGCAGTTGTCTGCAGGATTTGTCAGTAAGCGCTAAATAGTTTATTGCCAATTTGTGAGATGTATAGTCGCATACTGTGAATCACACACCATCCTTCATGGACCAGCTTGTGCTGGGGTATCATCTCATTTTTTATTGGTAAACAACAGAAGCTCGCATTTCCTTCTCAGCAGCTTTTTTGAAGTGTTTCCACTCTGTGGTTAGGTCATGCTAAAATGCTCTGAGACAAAACAAACCAATTTAGTTTATTTTGGCAGCCTAATGATTTAATGGTCATAGCTTCCAGTGCAGTCCACATCTGTGTGAAGGTATTAGTTTTGCTCCTGGCTGAGAGGGTTTGCTGTTCATGAAATTATTTACGGTTATTGTCCTGTTTTTAGACTCCAGAGCCGGCGAGGGGGCACCGCAGAAAATTGACCATGCTGTCATCGGAGGAGTGGTTGCCGTGGTGATGTTTGCCATCCTCTGTGCACTCATTGTTCTTGGTCGATACTTTGCCAGACACAAAGGTAAAGCACCGGCAGTGCAATCATACTTGATCATGAACACATCTTGGAGTTCAAGTGTTTTTTGTTGCGAGTGGAGTGCAATAGGATTGAAGTGCACACGAGGATGAGGAGGCGTGTGGCTAATTTGTCTGCACTCTTTCGCAGGAACTTACTTCACACACGAAGCCAAAGGGGCGGACGACGCTGCCGACGCCGACACGGCCATCATCAACGCCGAGGGGGGACACAACAACACAGACGAGAAGAAGGAGTATTATATCTAAACTGGACAGGCCAGGAGAGACGGGTGGGGATGCTGATGGTGGTGGTGGTGGCAGCGCTGTGGGAGCATTATGTCTAACTCTGATTGGGCAGGGAGATTGAAAGAGGCAGAGAAGAGAAGGAAAAAGTGGAAAGTAAGACTGGCGTGGCCAAGTAGTATGAAGAGGCGTTGCTGAGTCTCCTATCCGACCCTTCCTGGACTGCTGGGGCCTATTCTGTACAGTTCAATTATTTTACAGACAATTTTGTGCCTTGTTCTATTTCTTTTGTTTGTTTTGTTGTTTTCCCTTCACATGCTTGTTGGATTGGATTTATTTTATTTTTATTTTTATCCTATGTACACCACCAGATTCTTTGTTGCATTTGGCTTTCGGAGGAGATTAAATGGGTCTGGTGTTTTGTCTATGTGTGCTGCAGCTAGCTTTTAGCTCATGTACCCAGATCTGAGGAGCCAGCTCATCCGCACCTTTTTTTTTAATTTTATTTTTGAGTAATCTACAGAGTTCGGTAGCTGGAACACAATATCAACACGTTTTCTCCCCACAGGGTCGCCCAGCTCCTTCGAGGTCAGGTTCACTGTGTTGATTACTTATGTAACAGTTGTGAGTAATTATTCTTCATAGAATGTATTTGTTCATGAAAGTGAAGTAGGAGTGCCGTCACGTATCATTTCAAACCCAACAGCGAGGGCGGCCGATTGCCTCGGTTGCTTCAAGATCTGACAATTAGTAGATGTGAGATCAGTTTAGTATTTGTGTAGGCTATTGTGGTGCGCAGTCTAAAACATCTTGACAGCTGTCATGTGCCATGGAGTTAAAATTTCTAGAGAAAAAAAAGAAATCTGAGCTTATAATTTTTTTTTTTTTTTAAGGCCTGCATCAGGATTTTCTGACTGAGAGAAATGAAAGCAGATTGCATAGAGAGGACTTTGGTGATGATGATGATGCCACTGTCATGCCTGTTTGATAAATATGAAGCTACAGCCAGCAGCCGGTTAACTTAGCTTAGCATAAAGACTAAAAATGGACACTCAGCTAGCCTGAGCTTCACTGGCGCTTCTTATCTTTGGACAGAATCAGCCGAGCTGTTTCCCCTCGTCTAATAAGTACAGGTCCAGAAGACTGGCATTAAGTTGATTGTGGGGGTCAGACTTTACTCTCACTTGTATGCCCCCCCAAAAAAAGTGATTGGTCCTGCTGCGTTGATGGTTAAAATCTCATTAAAATGTGTTATTTGTTCGCTATCAGTACAGCTTGCTGCGTGTGCTTTTGGTTCAAACATGAAAGCTTTCACATTTTCATAGCACCTACATGGTCAACCCTGGACCAAATATAATAATTATGCCAGTGTGTGTATATATACAGTAAATATTACTTGTGTACAGCAAAGGCTCAAAGTCCACATTGCAGAAGACCTCCTCTCTAAATAATTGACTTTTTATCTGATAGTACAGTATATTGACCATTTAACCGGGAAATGTTACAAGGACTTCACTTTATTCATCTTTCAAGGTTTTATCTTTTCATTTGGTTGTGCTGTGTCAAAGGGAGGAAAGACAGAATGTTACACTTTCAAAGTTTCCTTTCAGTGATGTATAAGGTATCAAGGCAAGTCTGTGTGAATACCCATAGCAAGTAGAAAAAAAAAAAAAAAGAATTCACAGCTTATTTCCTGCCTTAGAAATCCTTGCTACACAGACTTTTTTGCCCTTGCCCATACACAAGTTTAAAAAAAATTAAAATTATTAAAAATGAAAAAAAGAGGAAGGAGGAAAAAAAAAGCGTTCAATCACTGCAAACATGAATCAGTTATATTTCCTTGCCGTCTGTAAAAGACATTTTACCTTTGGGCTGTCTTTGATAACTTGTAAGGGGCTCTTGGCTGTACAAGTTATCAAAGATTTGCGTATAGCTTTAGACTCGGTTTGGGGAAGATCATTTTCTTACTGTCATCCTGCAGCCTCAAACCTTCACAGAGGAGCTGTCTGCTGTTACAAATTTCTCTCTTTTTGTACACAAACACAAGTCAGCAGTGTGCAACACCATGCATGCTTCATGCCTCTGACTCTGTCACAGCTAGAGGAGTTGAAAAAAAAAAAAAAAAAAACCTGTTTGGTAATTAGCGAGTGATCTCATTGTATTGCCTGAATAAGAAGAGAAAAAAAAAAATCTGTAAATGTATTATGATAAAGGATAACCACTGCCTTAAACCCACCTCTTGATACTTATCATTATAAAGGAAAAGACTGAAGGACTTAATTTAGTGCCTTCTTCTTCTGATTTTGAGGCATATGGTTAGTATCGTACAGTATCCTCATGTACACTCTTACAGTATATCTTGTATATATCCGTCCTTTCTAACTTACAGGGCCAATACTCATCCAAGTTGTCTGTGTTCTTGCACCATAGACTCGCATCACAATTACAACCTACAGCGTTCAAAAAAAGCTGATTCAAATGTTTTATAAAAAAAAACAAAGGTATTTCTTTATTTATCGGGGGTGGTGTGGCAGCTTCCACTGACTAGAATGTCGTATGCCAGGATGAAATACTTTTTTGTCTTAATTAACAATCACAAAAAAAAAAATATATCAATTTGATCATTTTCTCAGTTTCACTTCATTTGTTATTTATTTGGATCTTTTCAAGGACAAGGCTCACTAGTATTATCAGAGAGGAATACAGTACTAAAAGCTCTAATAAGCTACGATAAAAGTGATTTTTTTTTTTTTGTTCTGGATTGTAGGGTTTCACTGTCATGGAAACAGTTATGTGCATGACAAATTTTATTCCTGGGGTTTGATATTTATCTTAAACGGTGACTGCTGCTGCTTTTAATGGAGGAGCATTAAAAGAAGCGTCATACGAATCCAATTTTTTATTTTTATTTCTTTTGAAATACTTGATATTTAGTATGTTTGTTTTCACTCTCTCAGGTTCATGAGTGTTAATAGTTGTGTTTTTTTTCTTTTTGCATCTCAGGTAGAATGCAAATCTAAGGCCCCAAGTATATACTGTAGTACCACAGCTATTCGAGAAGTAAAGAAATCACAAGGTGTACATGTTTTTCTCAGTTGTACATGTTTATGTGTTCTTAAATATGGTGCACTGTTACGGTAAACGTTAAATATTATTTTGCATAGACCTAGTTCACAAAGAAAGAAAAACTAGATTTGTTAAGCAGACGAAAAACGATGTACAGTCAGTGTCAACAAAATCACAATGATGTTCATGAAACTTCTTCTTCTTCTTCTTCTTCTTCTTCTTCTTCCTCCACTGTAACACTTTACTCATACAGTATCGGTTATTTAGTAATTATAGGATGTGACCACAGACAGTCAATCAAGCATCTGTTTGCATTCAGTCGCCTCATGCATAACTTTTCATAGCTGAAGATGGTGTATTTACTGTGACATGAAGTTTTATGAATGACCTGTAACGTCTTGGATATTTGGATGAAAACTCATGTTTAAAAAGCCTGGGGAGGGAGGGAGGGGAGGTGGGGATGGGTTTGTTGTTTTATAACCTCCTCCCCAAAAAAAAAAAAAAAAATTGTTGGGTTTTTTTTGGTTGTTGAATCTTAAATTTCCCAGGTGACTTTTTTTTTTTTCTTTTTTTTTTTTTCTTTCTTTTGTGTAGTGAAGAGGATGTTTCTCATATGACCATGCATATTTTGTATTGGTTCACACCAACATTTTTACAAAAGAAAAAAAAAAATCTGAAGAGTACTTGTCTTAATAAAAAGATATCAATGTTTAAAGTGGTGTGCTGCTGTGACTTGGTATAAAAAAAAAACAAAACGTGTCTTCACTTTGTAGCCCGGAGACGGAGCAGAATTTATTAACTTGTATTTGTTGTCAAAATTCACTCCTCTGCCTGTTTAACGCGCTGAATGCATTAGCCGGATTGAACTTGCTCGCTTCATCCCGAAGCAGCTGATACTTGTCAAACTCCCGGAGAAGAAAGATCTCGAGTTGAGGCAAAAATACTGTACCGATGTAGATCCGATGTGGGTGAGCAGCAGCAGCAGCAGCAGCAGCAGCACAATCTGAGCTCCCCATCAGTGACTGACATATGCGCTGCTGTACAGATAGAGGCGAGAAATGTTTTAAATGACACAATGACTGACACCGACAGGCTCCGGGGCCCCTGTTAAGGTTTTCCAGCTGAACATGTGGATGTTAGTGATTTGACAAATTGATAGGCATTTTGAGGAACAAGACCTAATTCATAACTATAACCTATTCTGTCATCATAATTCTGTCAGTGCCACCATTTCCCATTACTTTAAGTGATCCATCCCAGGTAAAGGTCAATAACATTATTCAAACTTTAATGGGAATAGTTTAACCTCAGAAACCAGCCACTTTTCTCCTTTACTCATGCAATCATTGAAATATAATGCTTCTCTCAAGGAACATTAAATAGCTGTGTATTGATTTTTTTTTTTTCCCTTTGTGCAGATTATGAAAATTTCATGGGATTTATTAATGTTTCAGCTCTCAAAGTTCAGCCGTCTGAATTAAAACGCTGTGGATTCGCTGTTTTGTCTGCAGCAGCTGTCAGCGCAGCCGCGAACGCATGAATATAGAAGGATGATGTTTCAGTTAGATGCTACTAATTCCATTTAAATGTTCAATTTTAATTTACAATGACATGTTTAAGTGTAATGAGCACAATGGGAAAATTGAGAGTGAACGAATGTCTGAGCATGGCTTGTTTAGTTGGCTAATTGATTGATTGAGATTGATGGCATGTAGCACTTGGCTTGGCTGAGGTATAATTAAATGATGTGGGATTAAATAGTGGGTGAACAAAGGCAAACGCAACAGGCTCTATCTGCACACTTATCTCCCTTCTCTGTCACTGCTGTTTAGCACAAATACTCAAGGACTCGGGATTTTTTTTATTTTTTTGAAACTTATTTATTGTCTGATTCGGTTATTAACGAGAGGACAAATCCCTTCAGTGTGCCTCTTTTTAAATTACATTTTTTACTCCTTGGAGTGAACAGCTCAAGGGCTTTTTGTGCCGCATCTTATTCTTGAGTTTCAGTTTGTGAAATTGTGGCCTTGAATGCTGCATAGCTTACAAAACAAAAATGTCTGTATCAAATTAGGTAATACGCTGCGAAGTACGTTTATTGGGGCGTCACAATGTTGTGTTTTTATCAGATTTTTTTCCGTCGCTGCTGCGTTTTTAAATGAAATAATCGTCGTTAAATAATTCTGTCAAACAGCAGCTAAATCCCACGAGTCAGAGTCTGCTGTGGTTGTTTCCTTGAAGATTACTCAAACAGCAACGAGGGGAAATGTGAGATTTATGCAGAGCACTTGAAATTATGTAGAGCAGCGGTTCATCTTTTCTTTATCCTCTTCAGATGAGCACAGATTGTGATTTTAAACGTTATTGATTACATAAAAGTTGATATTTTTACTCTTAATTTTTCATACAGCTCAATTCAAACTTCCACCACTTGCTTGACATTTAAGTTAATTTTATATCATTTAACCATCACCATTTGTTGAATATTTCAGCTGTTATTCCACTTTCAGTCAACTGTTCACGCGTTGCTTGTTATCTGTCCAATGCAATCGTTCATTTATTACATTTGGTGAAGTGTTTACACTGCTCTGCTAACTATCTAACAAGTTCACTGGCTGTCAGGGCAGCTGCAGTGTTTATGTGTCACAGCTGACCTGGCTGAGGTCTGATTAAATGATGTGGGATTGAACAGCGGGTTGAACAAAGGCGAAAGCAACAGGGCCGGCTCAATATGTGCACATTTTGTCTTCTTTTAATTGTAATTTCTGTTTTTTAATTTAAAGTGGCTGAGACACAATCTTCACAATTCCCCCACGGCAAACTGAAGAAATAACCCCTGGGGTAAAAGAAAGTTGAAATTACTGCTGTAGAATGAGAATGACTTTTAAAGACTTCAGGTTTATTTCCTTAATCAGAGTTTTTCCTCAGCCACAATGAGTCTTTGGTGGCAGGACAGTAAGCATGATTGGTACAGAAAAGGTAATAAGTCTTTAACCTGATTTGACAGAAAACTATGCATTTTCCCTTTTTTCCTGCGAATCTGATGCACAGAAATATCTATTATGCTTGAGTGAATGTAACTCCAATTAGTTCAACTGGCTAAAACATTTTTTTTTTTCAATTCTTATTATTTCAGTGCTGGCCAAAAATCCGCCCATGCTGGATGAACTCTGCTAATGAATATGCTCAACGACTGCAAACACAGATGATGTTATAGTTTAGAGTCTGCCTTAATGCTACAATACTGTCCACAAAATAATAACGAACTATATTTCTACTACATTGGAGGTTTTTTTTCTGTTCTTTATCGACCGCATACTTTTTTTATTCATCCATCCATCCATTCATCATCTATACACCTCTTAATCCTCACTAGGGTCGTGGGGGGCTGGAGTCTATCCCAGCCGACTTAAAGTGAAGGCAGGGGACACCCTGGACAGGTCACCAGTCTATCACAGGGCTACACTTAGAGACAGACAACCAAGCACACTCACATTCACACCTACGGACAATTTAGAATCACCAATTAACCTCAACATGTTTCTGGACTGTGTGGGAGGAAGCCGGAGAACCCGGAGAGAACCCACGCTACATAGGGAGATTCCGGTGCCCCCACCGGGTCATCAACCGACGACCTTCTTGCTGCGAGGCAACAGTGCTACCAACTGCGTCACCTTGCAGCCCATTTTTCCCATCCAGGACGTCATATATTAATAAGTTTCAAGTTTATTGTAATCATCTAAAACACATTAGGCTGCAGTCATATTGTCAAACGAGTGACATTACTGAAACAGAATGTTTTTGTACTTTACACTTCTACCTAACATTTGAAATGTATGGCATTAGCGCTGGAGCAAATGTCACAGGCGGTAGCATTGTTAAAATGTTGCATATATTCAGTGATCCGTGGTAATAAGCACTGAAAATTGGCCAAACACAAGGTGACAGCATTTTGCAGACTGAGCATGTGATTTAGTGTTTTCTACTTTGCTTTTTAAGGTAAGAAGCCGAACAATTCTGAGAGAAGACAGCGTGCAATAACAAAAAGCATCAAAACCAATCCGGCGTCAAGTCAGAGAGGTTTGTGGAATTTCAAAGTCTCCTCTGCGTGTAACTTTTAATGTTATGAGAGGGGAAAAATGCCACGTCATGTTCTATGAAACAGATGAGCTAGTTGTTTCAAACAATGATGAAGGACAAGCACCTGAAGCCCGCGATAACCACAACACAATTATCTCCGACTGCTACAGTATGACCCGGAGAAATCTGCATTAATTAAAGCACACACAACCAGCCTGATAATCCCGTATGAAAGAGAGAAGAGACTCGTGTTTGTGAGGTGATTAACTCCAAACCTGAAAGATGCTGTGAACAGCACTATAGGCTCTAATGTCAGCGATGTTGCTGCTTGATGTTTAATACTCTGATACTTAATCAGAGATTGATGTTTACCAGAGGGAGGAAATGAGCTGGATGTTGATGTGGAAGTTTTAGGTGTGATTAATGAGAAAAAGCTACGAAAAAAATAGGCTTTTTTTTTTTTTTTTACCCTTCGTTTCCCCCAAAAAAGGTTAAGTGTTTCAGACAGGAAATCTGTAATTATCTGCTGAGCCGAAGCTTCAAGCAGCATCCTCTGAAGTTCCCTCAACCAAATCTCAAGGTGACTCCTCTCTTGCAGAAGCAAAGACAAGTTTTCTTTTGCCAAATTTACATTGATGTTCCGCTTCATAGTCACCACCCAGATACAATAAGCAAACATTTCCCAATCTTCTCCTCTTATCTTTTATTCTGCTACGTCTGCATGTAATCTTTCTATCATATTTAGTATTGTTGATGCATAATTAATTTTTCATTTAAAAGCAGTTTCTTAATTTGAAACACTTAGATAGCTATATGCGATTATCTTTCAGCGACTGCCGTAAAAATTGCTATTGTTGCACTACAAGTTTATTTAGTCATCCAGCTTCTCTCTGATACACTGCAACTCTTCTATGGATGTTTTTTTTTTCACTTATGTTTTGTGTGTGTGTGTGTGTTTCTGCTGTCAGCATATGAAAGTGTTCTATTTTTGTGGGACAGCCTGCTACAGTCTAAAAAAATGTCTGTACAAAGCCTTGAAGTCAGTCACGTGGAGCTTTAGTGAGCTGGTGAGTTGCTGCAGGAACATTGCCACCTCAATAATTTATCACTCTGAGTCTATTTTCACTTATTAAATTAATTAGTTAGGTAATTAAAAGTTACATGTTTTAATTAAATTGCCATTGAATTCGAACACAGGGCCTCCACCTGGAAAGAAAGGCATCATGGGATGGAGTTCATCAGCTTGAATGAGCTTGAACTTAAATTCAATCCCATTTGGGAAGATGTGGATAAGTTAAAAATTATCTGTTTCATGCTCCGTAACCATTTCAGTCGCTCTCTTTATGAAGAGGAACTGGAGATAGTAACACACTGCATTGTCTTACAAAGGCAGGGAGCAATAGAGTGAAGCTGAGAAATAAAAGGCTGAAAGTTTGAAAGCTCCAACCTAAAACTTCAAAAACCAAGATGCTGCCGTCTAAGTTTGGACACTCTAAAGGGCACAGAAACATCCAGCATGCCAACAAAATGTGTTCTATTTCTCCAGCTCTTTTGCACGTTTGTACCAATCTTAAAATAAAAACAGTGAATGCATGAAATCGCTTTAAAATCCATTAAATCCTGCGGCAACCCTGCTAAGCTAGGCCACTTCGCGTCACGTTAATAAGCTTTCATTATGATTTAAAATGTAGCTACTGCCTTATTTAT